>NC_135442.1:8010280-8282780 GCF_051991255.1 Vanacampus margaritifer
AGATGAAACTCATACTTTTTTTTTATTATTATTATTATTTTTTTTACATTATTTATTGTCACACAAGTATAAAATGAAGTCAAATACCGTTAATGTAAATAACAAACTATCTTATATAGCGCTAGCCACCTGTAGCTAGCACTGGAAGCTAATGTTAGCAGTCGATTCTACGGCCTTTTTTAGCCTCATGCCACATCAAAAGACATCAAAAGAATCCGGTCCACTGGTTTATAATTTAGGCCGTGAATTTCTTAGCTTATACCGTTTCTTTGTGTTTTTCGTAGCTTGATCAGTGAAGGTCATATCGACTTGGTAGTGAACTTGCCTACCAACAACACACGGCATTTGAAGGATAACTTCCTCATTCGCAGAATGGCTGTTGATCACGGCGTACCGCTGATCACTAATTATCAGGTCAGTCATTTAAACAACCTCTTTTTAGTGTACAATCTCAAAGAAAATAGAGTATTCTTTCTGAGATTTTATCCCCCCCCCACTTTGTTTCCAGGTTGCCAAGCTTTTTTGCGGAGGCAATTTCCTACGCGGGTGAGCTTGACTCCACCAGCCTCTTCCATTACCGGCAAAGAGAGCACCGACACAGATGATGTGCAAATCAAGGCTAGTGGTTCCTTTTCTGCCCATGAGTACCATTTTTCTAATAGTCGAAGCAAGCTTTTTTTTTTTTTTTTCCAATAGTTTTATCAAGGTCAAGAAGGCAGCTCAACCTGTCAGGAAATATTTAGACCAAATTGTATGTTCTTGCTGCATCAAGAAACATTTTAAAAGGTCTTACAAATAGCACAAGTTGTCGTGCCAAGTTGTTACACTCAATTCAAATATGTGTTCATCCGCTTGCAAAGGAGGACTGTTGCTAATACTGTATGTGGTGATGGTAATAGGAAAAGAAGAGTATCTTGATGTGCGAGTTGAATTTATTCTGCCGCTGTGCTTGTAACTCAGCTCACTCATTATACAGTATTTCAAATTGTGAGTTAGATGTGGAATGCCGAGGGGATGTTCTGGTATTCGCTGCACCCTCTTGCCTGTACGTCAAATTTTCCGCTCGCAACACTAAAGGAAAAAAACAAATAAAAATCGGAATAACGGCTCGTATATTGGAAAACTGGTAAGTTTGTGCACTCTTAAGTCAAGGTACCACTGCAATTTGTCGGTTGTTGAGGACACTTCAATTGTAAATATACAGTAAAAACCTTGAAGTGTTTCTTCACGGTATCAGTTTTCAAAGAAAATGTATGCTAATAAGCAGAACGGATGTAACAATATCCTGACAACATGATACAATAAATATTACGATATGAATCGCACGATTATGTCAAATATCACGAAATTGTGGGGATGGTGACTATAAAAGCTCATCATACTCGAAAAACGCACAATATTGTGGGGGTTTTTTGTACATAACTGCAATTATAAAGAAGTAGGCTTGGCCATGCCATGTCTTTGTCATGTGCTCCTATTGGCTCAGCGACACAAGAGCATCATGGTCTTTGTAGTTCGTAATTCTGTGCTCGGCTGAAGCGGGCGAAAAGTCATGTTTTTTGACGGAGATGGTATGACCGATTTATGGGAGTGATAAGTTACCGCCGCAGAGGCTAAAACATTCCTAATTAATATTAAACTGCACTAATGGACTAACCACCAGAGGGTGCGACAACTGCACAAATGGTATACCTTTTTAGCAGATGTGCTACGACAACGATGATATTGTGGCAATGTATCGCGATATTGATACGTTATCGTTGCACCCCAATCTATATTATACTATACATCCTGTGTCCGATTTTTAGGAATCCCATAAAAATACTTGGATGTCTGAAATCCAGGGCCAATAGAACCACATACCAAACCAACCAAATGCAGGAAAGTAACTAAACCATGTGCTGAAACAGTGTTTTGATCCATGTGTGTTTTAAGGTCTGTATCTTAATGTACATGATTATGTAATTGATCTTTTGAAGCACAATTCAAAAGTCCACGTCTGATTGATGAAAAAACACAGAGTGTGACTGATCTGAAATTACGAGACCCCCCCCAAAAAAAAAAATCAATGCCTTTCCTTTTTGCTTGAGGCTCGTAGCTCCAGGCTACATTATGGTAGAGGCTGAAACATCACCCAGACCCCTTGAAGACCCTGTGATATGTACTCCTACCGGATCTGTTTTGTTTTCTATGATGACAGCGGTTTGTGGTCACACACAAACTTCCTGACACAATCGGCATGCTGTTTTCATGCGGTGAAAAATTGATGACATTTAAATTTAAGGTGGTGTGGAGAGGAATGAATCCAAGTGTGATGAATCACAAACATATGAAGGCCAATCACTATGTTTGCTCTAAGGCAGTGTTTCCCAACCTCTAGTGAGTCAATGCACTCATTTTACATGAGAAAAAACTCCATAAAATTACCTCAGTAATTGATAGGATAATCGATTCTAAAAAGCCTTGTTTGTGACAGCCAATTGTAATTTTCATTCGACAGCAAGTGGCAATACAATACAAAATGGCCGCCACCTGAGATGAAAAAAAAAAACGATTTTCTACTTAATTCAGATTCCACAAACACAATATTCATCAGTGTTTAGACTAGCGGGGCGGCTAGAACTTATTGTAAAGAAAATGTGTGACTTGACTTTTACTTTAACCGTTCATGTTTACGAATAAAGGGGATTTTGATTGACTATGACTTGCCTCCGTTTCATTGGATAAGCACACTACAGTAATATTGTCCGTCTTTTTACACTTTACAGGAGGTGTATTGCAAGCTGCTCGTCAGGTGGCGTTAGCATTAGCATTAGCATTTTCAGGTCGGCTTCGAAGCACTTGTGGCTGTTATATTAGAGGATGTATTACCGGTCTTAGTTTTAGTAAAATGTTGCTTGAAGTACCGGGTAGTTTGCTGCGCCTACCAACCACCTGTTGTCTCCAGTGCAGCATCCAAAACACATCTTTAGTGTTTACAGTAGTCAACCTCAAGCTATCAGCGAATAGTCACTAGTTAAGTGTAAGTATGTATTTAAACATGCGAATTATGCACAACCAAAACAAAAATGGTGGATCACAAGTACATTAGCCAAATCTATTAAGCAGCCTTTGTGACCGTTGGGTTGAGTTGGATACTTTTCATGTCACTAAATGTGTTGCCATCTGATACCACGTCACCATGGTAACTTACACCGCAGACCTGAGCTGAAACCTGAGCTCTTCAGGAGTTCTTGCCTGCCACTGAGATCGAAACAGATTTGCTCGAAAATGGAATCACCGTCCTTGAAGGTGCAGGGATTTGGACATACAGTACTGTATGTTTCAGAGTGGAGTAGACACGCTACACCATTTGTATGTGCAAAAGAACCATCTTAAATGCCATGATGTCAATCTCATGTCAAAATGCGGACTTAAGACTTTGTTAATTGTGTGGAACTACTGCATAATTGTGACTTGAGGCAAAAACACGGCGCACTACTGAGCTGTAACCAGCAGGGGTGCAATTGATACAGTCTAAACTAGTTTCTGACTGAAGAAGAAAATGGTATCAACCTTAAGAAGCTGAGCTATATTCACATTATGGCAACTCGTCTTGGAGGCTTTATTGGAATCAATATGCAAATTGTATGTGAACGGGGTTTTAGAACACAGATACTTCATCCTCCTGTGCTTCCCTTTAAAGGAGCACAAATTGGGCCTTACTTAGCCCCCCCCCCCCCAGTCCCTCCTTCCTTGCTCATGTTTTCTTCTTTCTTTTTTTCCCCCCATCTAAGAAATTTGGGGCGCTAATTTAGGAACCGCCAGGCTTCCCGTTCTGTCTTCCTCTGTTGGTCTGTTATTTTGGGTGTTTCTCGTACTTGTGCCTGTGACGACAAATTCCTTTTGTGTTTTTACATACTTGGACAAGAAATCTGATTTGGATTAAAAAAAATAATAAATCATTGATTCGTTCATGTTACCCAATTGTTTTTTTATTTTATTTTTGTTTTTTTTCTGGAGAGCTCAGTATTGTTTATTCGGTAATTTTACCGATTTGACATGTCATCATCATTGCTCTCTTTTTTTTTTTCTTTTTTCTTTTTTTTTTTCTTTCTTTTGTGTGTGTGTGTGTATGTTACCCAATTGTGGATCAAGCAAATTTGGCCCATACTTAGCAGAAACCGTACAGATTTTCGATCTTCCCACACAAATGGCTTTACATTAGAACATCATTTACGGCAGGCTTGTTGCTTAAAGGACTTCAAAGTAGGAGGTCTATGCTCACCCCATTGCGGTGCCTGGTAAATACCCTTGTGACAGCAAGACATCATTCCATTAGCAGCGATGGCTTCTTGTTCCAGTCGTCATTGTGCAGCTTAATTGTTTCTCACGCCATCAAGCAGTTTGAGTCGCCATCTGTGGGAAGAAATTGTGGCAATAATGTGTTACCATGCTGCTAAAATCGAAGTTTGGTTCACCACATGGATTTCAAAATGGTCTACCCCAGTTGTTTTAGGTGTGATAATATTCTGTCAGGCAAGAGTCTATATAAATTCAAGTTTTAGTGTGGGATGATTTATGCTAAAAAAAAATAATAAAAAGAAGACCAAATTCATCTCCGTGGAAAGGAAGCCCAAATGAGGGTTTTAAAGCATACCATAGTGAGCCGAACTGAAAAGGAAATGTGGCTTTATTTCCTAATGAGCTACTTGGCTGTTTATTCCCAAAGAAAAATGTATTGTCTACTTTTCTCGGACAAATATTTCCAGGGGAAAAAAAGCTGTTTAAAACCCCAAATGCCTCGAATGGAAATGGCAGACATTTGTCCTTTCAATTGGTTCAACAAAAGCTTGTTTTATCTGCGCTTTCTCACTAACCCTGAGCGAAAAAAGAACAGTACAGGCAAGTGCTTCAGAGCTTTTTTTTTTTTTTCTTCTTCTTTTTTTTTTTTTTTTTTTAAACATTGAACTTAAAAGACAAGCTTTGTGAATAGAGCAGCTAATTAGAGACATTCAGGGACAATAGCCAACTGCTGTTTGTCACCGAACGGTTCCCCCACAATTTAGGTAACAACGTTGTTCCAACAAGTTATCAGCAAAGCTATTTTAAACCGACTACAATTCTAATTTAAAGACCCCCTCTTGTGTTCATTAAAACAGAACACATTAAGATCCCGTTTGGTTGCATAACCTGTTCTCTTTGAGGCCATTTGATATGAATCTAGGCCAAGTAAATATTTCACCATAGGCCACTGCATTGTCTGATCCCAATCCTCCTCTCTGTCTTTGAACCACACCGAAAATATCCCATCGACCTCTGTTGTTGTCCCCCCCCCCCCCCCCGAAATAATCCACAACTCCTTTATCACAATGTGCATCTTTGTTTAAATGACTTGCTAAAAATAGTTGGTCCGCAGCAGTTTCTTGCAGCAACAGGACAAAACAGCACCCTCAATGCTGTCCTCCGCTATTTACTGCATCTTCTGTGAGTATACGAGATAAATAATCAGGGAGGTATTTTTAAATGAACACTGCCGGGCAAAAGGGAACAATAACATTTTTAATGAGTGGCATTGGTGTGTGCGTGCGGTTGTTGGAGCACACCAGGTATGACGATAGCACTGTTGCCCACTGGGCTAATGGCTGCTTGAGTAAGGAGACAAAGACCATAATGAGATAAGAGTTTTCACTGATTAGCCCACATTACAACCCAGTTAATCCGTGCCTTTAATATTCTTTGGCGGTGACGTGCCTCCGCTACTTCTATTTTCTTTCTCTTCGGACGACAGATGTGCCATTTGTGTGCAGGCGTCGATTTTCCTACTGCGGGAGATTAAGGAAGACACGATGTAAGCCAGAGTTAAATGAAAAATACTGAAATTGAACACAAACTCCCCCAGTCAATGAATGCATCGATTCCAGTTCTTCTAAATCTGGATTCAATCGAACCCCAGGGGGTTCGAACGTCGGAGGTCGAGACACACATCTGACTCATTTGATTCATGATGATACGCTCGGGATACTGGATTAGAGAAGAAAAGAAAAAAGAAAGCGGTCGTACGAACATGTACAATACGGAATGTGTGGTGTTCCACAGGGTTCAATTCTGGGGCCCTTTTACATTGTACCTGCTGCCCCTGGTTTCCATCTTAAAACAGCGGTGGATGTTTTAAAGTGCTCTATAAATGTAGAGCTTTATACACACATATAAAACACACTGTGGCGTTTTTTTCCGCGTAGAGACAAAAAATGATGTGAAAACGTTAAATTGTGTTCAAGTTTGTCTCGCTTAGTGCGTAGCAATGTAAGATGGCCGCTGGCCACGTTTACAAGTACTTCTTGTACTCAAAAGACTCAGATAAAGCATACGTAGAACACTAAGCAATGTTCTGTTTAAAGGAGATACGCCAATCACGTTTATATGACCATAAATTCGGGTTCGAAAGGGGGTAATCCAGAGGTCCTATAAAAAAACATACATTGGTCCCTCACTACTTCAAGGTTCACTTATTGCGAATTCACTCTATTTGCTATTTTTGTCCTTTTCTGTAATATTGAAGTAAATAAAAACAGCTCTTTATTTCATTCAACACAATCTATTACATTTTTAAACTAAATATAAAATATTTGGTAATCAAGAAACGTCCCTATGGTAAGTTTAAAAAAAAAAAAAAAAAAAAAAAAAAAAGACATTGTTCTTGTTTTAATTGTAAAGCTATTTTTAAAACCGATCACAGTTACTCATATTCAATGTGTTTAATTGCTCCGCCCCTCTCAGGAGATCTCTGCAGGAGACGTAGAAAACAAGTTAATTGAAGGCAATTAACTTCAATGAGGCTTGCTCAAGCAACTCCTATGAGCTCATTTAGCTGACAGTTTTAGTAGCTATTGATGGGAGAAAAAAAAAAAACTTTTTTTTTTTTTTTTTAATGACCTCTACTTTGCGGAAATTCGCCTATCGTGGGCGTGGAACGTATCACCCGCGGAAAGTGAGGGAACACTACTTTTTTTTTTATGTGTGTTTTTTTTATGTTTCAAACGTTTTGAAAAAGTTATTGACTGGGATGTACAGTAAACGTCAGTGAGGCAACAGCAGAATAATACAGTGTTGTCAGTGTTAAAATCAACAGCAACACAAAGTGGGAAGCAAGCCTGTAGCAACATCCCATCACAACTTGAGGAGAAAATAATAAGTCTTGATAGTGTTTTCACAAACGGTATCGATCGCGCGCCCTATGGACAATTAGCCAACAGCAGCTTATTGACCGACCATGCGTGCAGCATGTTATAAAAGCTCTTGCCAGTGGTTCGACCTCAGGCTGTGGTATTCTGAAAACTCTGCTTAGCAACCACGAACGTCATGCTTCAGATCTTCTGTCCCTGAAAACAAAGAAATCATGTTATGATGTTGAATTACAGGAATGGCTTGCTATGGCCACTATTTCTCTTTCTTTGTCATTTTTTTTTTATATTGCACAAGAAGCGCAACAATTTGTCCCTATGCCTTACAAGGTGAGTTTGTTCTGGGAATGATCGACCCACTTCCTGAGCGCTGACCATAAAACCAAAAGAGAACCTTGAGGAGTGAAGTAGCCACTTTTCAGGCTTCGCTTTTCTGAATAAACATGTCTCAAGGCTCACATCCAGACTCAAATTCACCTTGGAGTTTTTGTATATCTTTTGCCAATGAGGTTACATTGACGGCTGTTTAATACCGACTTGTCATTATGAGTTTGGATTTCATTTGCAATAATATGCAATAATGTGTGCCAGACACAAGGATACTAATAGGAAGAAATAACTTGCATCAGAGTGCTGATTGACGCGTCATAATTACAACACAGCCAAACGCCCAGACGAGTTGGCTATTTAAGACTTGAGGGCAATTTGATGTGACACTGAGCATCAAGTTTGCACTAACAGTGGAACCATTAATTGTGAACACAATCTGTTGCATGATGCTCGTACTTAAATGTTTTTTTTCTTCTATCTTCTATCTTCAAATGTCATATTGAAGGCGAGTCGTGTTTTAAATAGAAGTTAACCAGCAAATGTAAATGGAGCAAATGAAAAAAATCTACAGTGATGCCGTCGGGTACAAATGAGCCATTGAAATGGAAACAGATTTTTTTTTTTTTTTTTTTACTCTTATGAAATTCACAGATCTAAAGTTTAGTGTTCTAAGTGGTGAAATGATCCCCATAATTTTGAATAGTTAAAATTCATAAATGTACAAGCCTTGGCGATATTTCAATTGAGAGATTCCACTGAAATAAGAATAAGAAATAAGAATACACTGTACAATTTAAGTTGCCACGGTTACCCTAAAAAATAAATTTGCCTACTTCGGTGATTACTTGCCGTAAAGAGTAAGTTACTTTACTTTATTGATAACAAACATAAAAACGATGCCCGGTTTTGCCACTTAATAATTGGAAATGCATTTTTAACAGTGATATTTAAGAATTAAGATTGTTTTTATTGATTAAAATAAAAACAAAATGGCATTTTATGGATTTCATTCACATACATGGGCTACTTATTTTTAAGTAAAATTAATTATTAACATTAATGATAATAATAGTTATAATATATAAATAGAATAATATAATGTATAAATATAATATTATATATATATTATAATTCTTTTAATTGCTGAAAATGAAAAGACCTAGATAATTACATTTTAAAATTAAATCTAAAATAAGGGCAATCTTTTACTTGGCACATTTAACTAATGTTGTAATGATAAAACTCAAACTTTATAATGTACATCTTTTATATATATATGACATGATATACAGTATATGATTACATCTGGTGTGACTGAACGCATACTGCACTGCAATGTTTTGTTTTGTTTTGCTGTTTTACATAGTGCTATTGAAGCTACATAGAAAATACTAGAAAGCACAGAGTGTGCAACAAACCTTAATATTTTTGTTAGTTTTTTTTGTTTTCAAAATAACGACTATTTCCATCTTGAAAAACTCTCTCCTTCCTCCTTTGCTGTTTATGGACACGCGATTCATCAATGCGCTGAAAACGATGATGTCACCCTGACAGGAATGTGAATTTGAATACTCCCAACATGCATTTCACCATGTTCAAGCTGTAATTTTTAATTTGTGAGCAAAAGACGTCACTCGCTCTCATACAGATGTTACTTCCAGTTATATTTAGCAAAGTCATTTAATAATATTCGAGTAGTTACTATAATCTGATTACTTAATTGGAAATAATAATGCGTTAGATTAGTCGTTACTTGAAAATGCGCTACCGGCATCACTGCTCATTATTTATTTGAAACAGACTTGCACACCCCTAGAGAGTTCACAGGTGAGGGTCAGGAACTTAATTTTTTTTTTTTTTTTTATCATCAACACCCACAAGTGTGATTGAAGCTTAACCCCGGTATGCCCATTTGAGGTCCGCCCCCACTGCATTGTATAATCTCTAACCCTCACCCTATGCTCCCTTTTTTTGTGCAAGGTCCTCACTTCAAGCAAGGACATCACCCCCCCCACCCCCACCCACCGCTTAAGCTCTTTATTGGCCCCAAGACCCAAAGAGCTTCATTTCCTCTGCTAATTATAACCTCTTAGATTCAATTTTATTGTGCCACGTTGTCATGTCAAGTGTAATTTTGTATGTCGAAGGTACAGGCTTGGTCTCCTCACCTCACACACCGCAATTGTGTGGACCAGTGTATGACAGGAACTATATCAGTGTGCGCGTCCATCAGTGCCCATTATGGATCAGGTCCGTACCACACACACTATCAAACTATCATTTAAAAGGCTCAGTGCGCTCAGGCACAAGCTTGTTGTTTATCGTTTTCTAAAAGCTAGTCAGGCATATCTTAAAGGTGGGACCGTGCTCCATATTTATGAAATTGGCTCCGTGTGAAATTGATTTTTGCCTAATGGATCCTTGCATGGGTGCTCCTCCCTGATACCGCTGCTTCAGCTTATTGGCACGGGAGTCACACATAGGACGGAAGTGGAAGAGATAAATAAACACTAAAATAATGGCTTGAGAATGAAAGGGAAATAGGACTCAAATGAGAGGAGAAAAGAGTCACAGGCACCATTTATATAAACACTAATGATGTGTTTGGTGTTTTTTTTTTGGGGGTTTGGGGGGCATAAAAAGCCAATCTAGCAATGTATCGCAAGCTATTACAATACATCAAATAAGCTACATTAATTACTGCAGCATAATAAAAAATATATTGCAGGATTAACAATTGCGGCGCAACTGCTTTTATTCAGAGGCAATCTAATGCGCTTTCAGGATTCTTTCACACATTTTAATAGAATTGACGATTGAAAAAAAGAAAAGAAAAAAGGATTTAAGCTGCAGTCTAACCTTAAAAAGCCTCTGAGGGTAATTCTCTGATAACCTCTTAACTCAAATGCTCCGAAAGTGGCACAGTTAGGAAGCTGCAAAAAACGTCTTATTTAGATGGCAGAATATTTAAATTTTGAATATTATAGCAAATTACATGGCATTTTAGCTTAAGCATGTTTTGCTCCTTTTTTTGTGTTTTTTTAATTTTTATTTTTGTGCAGCAGGGTGCCAATGGTAAAGAGAAAAGAATGTTCTAAATACTGAAGAAAATAAATGTGCATCCAGGTCAACTTTGTGTAGTCTTGATGTGAAGAGCGAGTTCACTTCTCAGGCACCAACATTAATCAGAGTTAACTATGTTCAAACGTGTTGCAACAGTATCATATTTAGTAAATATTTTGAATATGATCATAAACCAAACTCATAATAATGGGTAATGGTCAAACCTTAAAAAGTTTATGATCCTTATAAAAGATACTTGGGTTACAGTATTATCACATTGCGGGTCATTTCAAGAGAATATTGGAAGCTGAAATCATGAATGTAAAGTAAATGTGTTCTAAACATTTATTGACAAATGAATGCTACAATTAAGGACCCATTGAATTTTTACACCATCACTTTAACTTATTTTATATGGCGTCAGAAAAGTGAGGACAAAAGGTGGAGTAACTGAACAGAGGGAAAGAAGAGGAAGTAAGAAAATGGATGTATGTATGGATGGCATTATAAGCCCCGCCCCTCTCACACTGTCTTTGCTCATCCGTCCTCACTGTGTTGACAGCAGTCTGCCAAGCGGAACAGCGCCTGCCTACCAGGTAATTCATATTCTCTTCCCGCACACCCCCCCCCCCCCCCCAACACAAGGGGACACCCATGCAGTAAAGGATCAATGCATATTATAAATAAGCGAGATGGAGGATTGAATGATTGTTGATTATTAGTTCCGTGTGCAGTTCAAATTTAATCGGCATTGTAGATAATAAGCTCTGCAAGTTTGTTTTAAGATTTCTCATGTCTTCCTTTCACTGTCATTTAAGCATAAAAATATGCTAAGAAGGAAACCACTGTGAATGCTAGTTGTGGTTAGACAACTAAAATTTACAGTGGATCCAGAAAAAAAAAATGGAAATGTTAGTTGTGCTGTATATTCAATTCAAACATTTAATTTTCCTGATTTAACTGTAATATTATGAGGTGTGCCAGATCATCTCCAAGACTGCAGTGTAAAACATATTTTGAACCCAAACTTCTATTTTTTTCCCCCTGGAAGGAATCCCCGCTGGAGTCTGAAAAACGTTTCCAGCCTTCTCGGCAATTTTGATATCGACTGTATTTTCAAAACGTTCCCACTGATGATTTCCTTGAGATTGGGGAAAGAGGAAAGAAATGATATGGAACCAGGTCTGATCAGTAGGGAGATTTGTTCCTATTGGGCAGGAACTATCAGATGCTCAGGGCAGTGTCAGGAACTATCAGATGCTCAGGGCAGTGTGAGCCACAGAATTTCCCACTAGTCGAAGCAAGCGCCGCAGGATCTCTTTGTAGATGTTCTGGTTGATTGCCTGACTCAAGTTGAAGGAATTTTTTTGGGGTAAAATTTCTGACACGCCCCTTACCACAAGTAACTCTTCATTAGCATCAACAAACCTAAAACCTGACTAAGGTGCTTTAATGTATGCTTGGAACAGAGTCATTGAGAAACCAGCCTACAAGAAGAAACCTAAAGTTTCCTTCCAACGTTTTAATTAGCCTCGTTTCACCGTTCTCTTTCCTCATTCCCTCCTCCCCTTCCTGTCTCACCATTGGTCCTTTGCAATGCAGCAGACGTCGCGAGCAATCTTAGCCACTGGATGAGGACAGATTGTGGGCTTCAGCAGCATAGCGTAACCAATAGGTGATTGGATTGAGAATAATTCCCTCTAATGACGAGGCCAGCTCAAGGCTGTTAGTGGTAATTAGAACACAGTACGTGCGAGGAACCAAACGCTGCCTTGCCTCCCAATGCACCACTGGAGGCGAAGAAGAAGTGCACGTACGTGCCGCAGCCAAGGACAAGCACGCGGTGCAAGTACAGTTGAGTCGTTGCGAAACTTGAAGTAGATGATGCAAGACGCGAGGGTTTTAAACATTTTAGTGCAGGGACTCTTTGCAGGTGACATTCCATGTCCCCACTCCTCCACATTGAGAGGAACCAGTTGAGGTGGCTCGGGCATCTGGTTTGGACGCCTCCCTGGGGAGGTGTTCCGGGGATGTCCTACCGGCGGGAGGCCCCGGGGACGACCCAGGACACGCTGGAGAGACTACGTCTCTCGGCTGACCTGGGAACGCCTTGGGATCCCGTCGGAGGAGCTGGGTGAAGTGGCCTGGGAGAGGGAAGTCTGGGCTTCCCTGCTCAAGCTGCTGCCCCCGCGACCCGACCCCGGATAAGCGGAATTGAAGACGGAACGGAACGGACTCTTTGCAGGTTTTTTTTCAAGGACCATGTCCATGCCTCCAGTGTCTGAACCGCTTATCCTCACGAGGGTCGCAGTTGTGGTAGAGCCGATCGCAACTGCAACTTTGGGCAAGAGGCGAGGGCACACCCTGAACTGGTCAGGGAAAGAGTGAGGCTTCAGGGAGGAGAGATAGCGAGGGTGGAGGACATACGTAAAGCTCAGCAGTCTAGAGCATAGGTGTCAAACTCGGGTCCTGGAGGGCCGCAGTCCTCAGGTTTTGGATTTTTCCATTCGCCAATACAGCTGATATCTGATCAGCTCATCAGCAAGCTCTGCATAAGCCTGATAATGATCCTGCTGATTGGAATCAGCTTGTGTTGGAAGAGGGAAACCTCCAAAAACCAGCAGGACTGCGGCCCTCGAGGACCTGAGTTTGACACCTATGGTCTGGAGCAATGGTGAGTTTAGTAAGGAGGTGGAGAAATGGTGTCAAATCCAGATCCGTTACGTCTTCAATTCCGCTTATCCGGGGTCGGGTCGCAGGGGCAGCAGCTTTAGCAGGGAAGCCCAGACTTCCCTCTCCCCAGCCACTTCACCCAGCTCCTCCGACGGGATCACAAGGCGTTCCCAGGCCAGCCAAGAGACGTAGTCTCTCCAGCGTGTCCAGGGCCGTCCCCGGGGCCTCCCAAATCTAGATCCCGAAAGTAAAACCGACCACAGATTGGCTTTAGTACTCTACGGAGTTTTTTGACCTCCCGGTTGAGTAGAAGCACCTGTGGCTAAAGCCAATCTGTGGCAGGTGTTTTACTTTCTGGACCTGAATTCGACACCAGGGTTGGCATGACTTAGTGGTAGAGTGGTCGTCTCCCATACGTGAGGTTTGGGGTTCGATCCTCAACCCTTGCGACCAATTCGAAGTGCCCTTGAGCAAGACAATGAACTCCCGATTTGCTCCCATTGAACCTGACAGCACCCTAAATGGCAGTGGCCGACCACCGGTGTGTGATTGGGTGACTGGGGAGCGCTTTGGGCACTATATGGCATAGATAAGGAAGAAGGGCCGGTTTATAAGACAAAGGTGAAGCCAGCCGTGGTGTTGTTAGAGGCTAATTATTTGTCCTCTTTTGCGTGTTCCAAAAATTTGAAGATAGACTTCTTGTAAGAAAAACTCCTTGCAAAGATAATTTATTACAGAGAATTCTCCGGTCACACAACAATGAACATCACGTAAAAGGTGGAATTCCAGGGTGCGTGTGTGTTCCCTCTTTTGCGGAATACAGCTTTTAAAGAATCCAAATCAGTAAGAGAACACCTATTCTCCTCCCATCATGAATAAGTAAAACAGATTGGTTCTCACACAATATGTTACATAATATTATTTTCGTACACAGTCCGCAGCTGTGTTCATCTTTTTAGACAAAATATACTCTCAGGGTACTTTTCGTACTTCTTCCCAAAACAATATCTCACAAACAAATTGAACTGGATTTAGAGTGGCCTTCAGTGATGGTGCTCTCAGGGTATGTATGTGGCAAAATCTGTTCTCACGAAGAGAATGTGTGTGCGCAAACCACTGAGGAGGAATTTTTAGACAAAAACAAGGTTAAGGTCAAATTATACTGAGTTCAACACTATTTCACCTACTCTACACATCTATAAAACATTTCAACATGGTTAATATATGAAATAAAGAATTAAAAATGTTAATAATGTCTAACAGTGTCCAGCTAAAAGAAAGTGATCCTGAAGTTCTCCTTAGAAGTGACCAAGTTGGACAGGATTAGAAACGGGTTCATCAAAGAGACAGAAAAAGGTTAGATGTTTTGAAGACAAAGTTAGAGACTTTGGACATGTCCGGAGAAGAGACAATGGGTATATATCGATAGGATTATGACGATGGAGCTTTCAGGTAAGAGAGTTAGAGGAAGACCTAGGGCAGGCTTCCCTAATCCTGATCCTCCAGGGCCGGAATACTGCAGATTTTAGGTGTTTCCGTCCCCCCAACACACCTTATCTGATTCATATAATCATCTTATCAGCAAGCTTTGCAGAAACCTGCGAACCATCCTGATCTTTAGAATCATGTGTGTTGGCGGAGGGAAAGCCTGATTTAGGGGTTGGTTGATTGACATAGTGAGGAAAGATATGAGGACAGTTGGTGTTGGAAAGGATGATGCAAGAATAATAAAGTTAAATATTATCCATTATAACTACCAACGTTATGACTCACAGGCCTCGTAGTTTGATGTTCTCATGTAGATAAAAGGCAATAGTAGCTAATAATGCTTTAAATAAAAAAAATAAAACCCAAAACTGTTCAACTTCTCAGACAACCGGGTATGCCCATTACTCCAGGTGAAAATATATTTCTTATTTAAATAACTGCTCTTGTTTGTCCCTCCAAGCCTGCAATTCCTCAAGGCAGGAGACGGGGTCATCTGCACGTCCCTATTGACACTGCTTGCCTCCGCGACCTCTCTATCCAGGCAAGCGGAAGAAAATGGATGAATGGAGTTTGTTTTCTGTATGCCTGTGCTTTCTGCAGTTGGGTACACCTGCCTGAAACAGAGCATGTTCCTGTCACAAAAGTAGGCTTTGCTTGATGTGGAGATGATGTTGATGGTGAAAAGGAAAAAAGCATAAAATCTGGAATGGAGCTTAATGCAACATAGAGAAGTGGTATGTATTGAAGTGTGTCTTCTGCCCAGATTTAGTCATGACTGAATAACTTCATCCGCATTTGTGATCTGCTACAGCCGTTGTCTGTAACTCATTTGTGCCCGGAATATTCTGTAAATAAAAGCTTAGAAGGAACTGTTCATCGTCTCCAGCCTGTATTCGGATAACCAACATTCTCACTACCCGAAATTAAACGAACATGCGGAGGAAAAAGCTCATCCTCCAACAGTATCCATCCTGGTTGCTTAACACACAGTGTAAATTCATTAACCATAAAAAAAATTAATAAATAGGGGTGTCAAGCGAAAAAAAAAAAATTTGAATCGTAAATAATGACTTCAATAGTTAACTCATGATTAATCTCAAATTTTATATCTGATCAATAAGTTTTCATACTCTTGTTAACATAAAAGTGGGAAAAAATGGCAAATAGAAATATAGCTGCATCTTTTAGTCATTGACAGTATTCATAATAATTAATAAAATTGAGTTAAAATAAAAACGACATACTGTACTGTAAAAAACGAGATGATATTGAATTGTGTTAAGGTCATTTTTCTGCCACTAGATGGCATAACTCAACCAGTTCAGGGTGTACCCCGCCTACTGCCCGAAGCCAGCTGGGATAGGCTCCAGCGCCCCCTGTGACCCTTGTGAGAAAAAGCGGTTTAGAAAATGGATGTATGGCATAACTGCATTTGTAAGACGTTGGTGACAGCTCAGTGCATTTTTCTTTTCATATTAAGAGTTATCTCATCTTTAACATAAAGTAACTTGTGAAATTCTGCACATTTTTAAAATGATAAAATACAACTTGACCCAGTCTCCACAAATATATGCATTATTATTAAATTTGTTACTGCTAAATTTTGACATGGACGTGTCTGCTGTGTTGCGACTGGAATTCCCCCAGTACAGGCTTTCCAAGTAAGGGGCGGTCATTAATCACACGTTATTTTTTTTTTGTGCCGTTAAAGGAACTTTAAATTAACTCAAAATTAATGCACACATTTTGACCCCCTAAAAAAAAAAAAAAAAAAAAAACTCTCCAATTTTTACCACAACATCCGATGTATTCAGTGGTAATGTGTAGAGAGAGACTTGTGGAAAAGGTCATGAAGAAACTAGAAAAAAAAAGAGGCTGCGATTGAAGAAGCTTTCAAATTGATATGGCCTTTGTGTGGCATTTTGTCATTCAATAATTTGAAGACTGCAAATTCTCGCATCTGCAATTTTACGATTTTTATATCTCGCATCACACCTCTACCAACCGTCAGGTACACATTTCATTGCGTCACATTTGCATAATATTAAAACATCAGACGTGAGTGTGTAGTCTTGATGTGAATGAAGAGTGAGTTCACTTCTCAGGCACCAACATTAATCAGAGTTAACTATGTTCAAACGTGTTGCAACAGTATCTTATTTAGTAAATATTTTGAATATGATCATAAACCAAACTCATAATAATGGGTAATGGTCAAACCTTAAAAAGTTTATGATCCTTATAAAAGATACAAACACTCTACTTGGGTTACAGTATTATCACATTGCGGGTCATTTCAAGAGAATAGAAGCTGAAATCATGAATGTAAAGTAAACGAGTGTTTATACGTGTGTTCTAAACATTTATTGACAAATTAATGCTACTATTAAGGACTCATTTATTTTTTTCACCATCACTTTAACTTATTTTATATGGCGTCAGAAAAGTGTTCGGTTTAGGTGAACGGTTTGGGATTTTTTAATAGGTTTTAGGTGAATTAATGAATACACGCACGCACACACACAAACTCACCCACATTCAAAAAAAAAAAAAAAAAGAGATGCAATGATGATGACATGTCAAATCGGTAAAATTACCGAATGAACAATACTGAGGAAAGAAAAAAAAGAAAAGTGAGGACAAAAGGTGGAGTAACTGAACAGAGGGAAAGAAGAAGATGGATGGATGGCATTATAAGCCCCGCCCCTCTCACACTGACAAGACTGTAAATTCTCGCATCTGCAATTTTACGATTTTATATCTTGCATCACACCTCTACCAACCGTCGGTACACATTTTATTGCGTCATATTTGCATAATATTAAAACATCAGAAGTGAGGATGTTTTTCATCGGACACTAATATGTTTATTTGGCCCTTTTTCTGGATGAGAGCAAATGTTTATTTTTTTATTGTTTAAACAAATAGAGGCCAGTCACACTACCTGCTAGTGGCTGTTTATTCTTCCCTGGAAGAGGCCCGAGGCATTGGCAGGAGCCGGCATGGCTCGGCGCCGCTGTCTGGTGCTTCTAACTGGCACGCGGGCTCACCATCGGTGTGTCGCAAACCGCCGACCGGGCACACATGTTACATGTATGTTGCCAAAAAAAGACATTTCCGCACCCCTGCCGTACAACGCTGTCATGCGAACACGGCGGGGCTTCCCTCTGTCATCTTACAATTTCCAGCCCTCCCTCGCACCTACGATGATTTGTGCGCTTTGCTCACATACAAGGCAGGTGACTTATTCAAACATAAGCGCAAACACATGCTGCTCTACGAGGCCACCGAGTAAGAAATTAACAGATGCCGGTACACGCGTATACACACACTCAAGGTGGCATGAAAATTGCAAATAAACACCCGGTCGCCCACACACACACACACACACACGTAGACGCATTGACAATCGCGCTCATAATAGCAGGCAGATTGTGTTTCAGAGTGTTGGGAGCATAACCAAATGATGCGTGGCTGCGGTTGTATAATCATAAAGCTCAAGCGCGCTCCCCCGTGTGGGAGTCGGAGCAGACTATGCGAAATAGTAGCACTTCAGATGCACTTTTTAATGACGGATCGCCAGATGCTCAACGGAATGCTCAATGGAGCCGATCGCTGCCGAGCGTGATCGTGAAGGTCCTCGTGTACCCGCGATTCGCACGTCCGCTGGCGAGGGGTCGACCGGCCCGCAGCGGTCAAGCGGGTCATTCCGCACTCTAGAGACAAGGGAAAGTTCTAGAACGCTAACAAAATGTTATGTTGTGATTTCTTTGCACTTATAAGGTCTTGTCTTGTCTTTTTAGTTATCTGCTCTCATATAAATTATTTATGATTTTTTTTTTTTTTTTAATACATGCAGTTTGTTCACATCTTAAAGTGAGAGTTCGGTAGAGATACGGCAGATTGTAAATTTAATACTGGCGGATTTTGTTAGTTGTGTGAAAGATTTACCTGGGTTAGAAATGTTCAGTTTCACATTTGAATAGCGCCTCTACCGAAACATGGTGAGCTCGGGAAGCTCAGATTTACATTTATCTTGAGTTTTGGACCCATCAAGCATGCTGAAAGAGTTACTTAAACTCTCTATATGAGTAAATAGTTGCCTAGTACCTGGCGATTCGATTCGTATCACGATTCATAGGTCACGATTCGATACAGATTAATGCCGATCTCTAAATTGATTATTGCAATTTATTTTATTTTTTTACTCAAATTTAGAAAATACTAATGTAAGATTTGTATGAAAATGTATTTATTTATTTGAAAATTCAGGCTTATAACTGAGCCACTGTATTTAACAAACAGGTTGCATTCTGAAATTAAATATTATGGCTTAATGTATAACATTCTTCCATGCTTAATGTGTGAATCCTAACCCTAAGTAAGACGTTTTGTTGAATATTCCCATGAAAAAAATTGATGTTTAAAAATCGTTTCGGACACATATCGAATCGGTTCGGGAATTGTGCGCTGTAATATCGCGATATATTGCCGAATTAATTTTTTTCTAACACCCCTAGTAAATAATATAGCCTGGATTCCTAGCCCAAATCCGTGTTTGCTTACTTGTTGGCCATGTAACCACTGAATCCCAAATCCCTTCAAAGTACCAAGTACTAATTATACTTCTATCATCGTGGGAACATCTCATTGACATGATGCATTTCCTAGCCCCTTCCCCAACCACCAAAAATAATTGCCTACCCCCGTTCCTTACCCTAACCTCAAACATAACCCAATTCAAACCTAAACTCTAAAACCAAGTCTTGACGCTCAAAAAGAGGTCTGAACTTGTGGGGACCACCAAACTGTCCCCACAATTTCAAGTCGGTCCCCACAACGGTGGTTAAACATGCGCGTATGGTCCCCGCAATGTAGCAAAGACAAAAGCGCACACGCTAAACACACGCTCACACATATGCACAAAAATGAGTGATTACAAGAATGATGAGTCTTAAAACATCGCTATCTCGTGCTTTGTTCCTTGATCCCGCGACGGGTCTTCACGGCGGATGATTAAATTAATTCATAATAATGAATAATCCGTGTGATGTGTCAACCTGCTGCGACAGTGATGAGCAGGGGATGAAGCTACTACCTGCGGTCATATTTAGTAAACACAATGAATGCTTAATGGGGGGGGGGGGGGGGGCTCACTGCTGCAAGCAATCTCTGTTCTTGTTTCGATGCATTAAAAACTATGCGATTGTATTTGGAATTTAGATGTTAGATGTTTGTCTCCTGACAACCTCACGACTAGATGGATTCTGAAGTAATCGGTTTAGGTGAACGGTATGGGATGCCCATGCACATACTCGCGCTCATACAAAAAATAAAATAATAATAATAATTTCACTTTCCTTTCTTTTCTTTGATCCTTCCTCGGTTCTCCTGACAACCTCACGAGTCTAGATGGATTCTGAAGTAATCGGTTTAGGTGAACGGTATGGGATGCACATGCACATACTCACGCTCATACAAAAAAATAAAATAATAATAATAATTTCACTTTCCTTTCTTTTCTTTGATCCTTCCTCGGCTCTCCTGACAACCTCACGACTCTCGATGGATTCTGAAGTAATCGGTTTAGGTGAACGGTATGGGATGCACATGCACATGCTCGCGCTCATACAAAAAAAAAAAAATAATAATTTCACTTTCCTTTCTTTTCTTTGATCCTTCCTCGGGTCTCCTGACAACCTCACGACTCTAGCTGGATTCTGAAGTATTCGGTTTCGGTGAACGGTATGGGATGCACATGCACATGTTCGCGCTCATACAAAAAAATAAAATAATAATAATAATTTCACTTTCTTTTCTTTGATCCTTCCTCGTGTCTCCTGACAACCTCACGACTAGATGGATTCTGAAGTAATCGGTTTAGGTGAACGGTATGGGATGCACATGCACATACTCACGCTCATACAAAAAAATAAAATAATAATAATTTCACTTTCCTTTCTTTTCTCTGATCCTTCCTCGGGTCTCCTGACAACCTCACGACTCTCGATGGATTCTGAAGTAATCGGTTTAGGTGAACGGTATGGGATGCACATGCACATACTCACGCTCATACAAAAAAATAAAATAATAATAATAATTTCACTTTCCTTTCTTTTCTTTGATCCTTCCTCGGCTCTCCTGACAACCTCACGACTCTCGATGGATTCTGAAGTAATCGGTTTAGGTGAACGGTATGGGATGCACATGCACATGCTCGCGCTCATACAAAAAAAAAAAATAAATAATAATTTCACTTTCCTTTCTTTTCTTTGATCCTTCCTCGGGTCTCCTGACAACCTCACGACTCTAGCTGGATTCTGAAGTATTCGGTTTCGGTGAACGGTATGGGATGCACATGCACATGCTCGCGCTCATACAAAAAAATAAAATAATAATAATTTCACTTTCTTTTCTTTGATCCTTCCTCGTGTCTCCTGACAACCTCACGACTAGATGGATTCTGAAGTAATCGGTTTAGGTGAACGGTATGGGATGCACATGCACATACTCACGCTCATACAAAAAAATTAAATAATAATAATTTCACTTTCCTTTCTTTTCTCTGATCCTTCCTCGGGTCTCGTGACAACCTCACGACTCTCGATGGATTCTGAAGTAATCGGTTTAGGTGAACGGTATGGGATGCACATACTCGCGCTCATACAAAAAATAAAATAATAATAAATAAAAGAGAGAGAGAGAGCAATGATGATGACATGTCGAATCGGTAAAATTACCGAATGAACAATACTGAGCTCTCTCAGGAAAAAACACAAAAAACTATACGATTGTGTGAGTGTATTATAAATGGTTATTAGGCTCTTTAATCATTTACTTTTAGTTCAATCAATATTCAGACCAAATAATTGATACATCTTTAGTTATGTAAATGTTTCCCCCCCCCCAAAGAGGGCATCTTAACGACAGCAAATGTTTTTACTGTCCTGCCGTCCGTAATGCAATTCCATTTAGCCGCCGGGTTTGAATTTCCACAGTCCAGTAAGACTCTTTACAAAGGAAAAGAACTGAATTGAACGTCTTCACTGCACATACCTCGAAACAATTCAATAACCAGTGAGAAGCATTTGACGTCTGCAAACAATAGAAAGCACTGAAAGCAAACAAAGGAGACGGCACGCACTTCAGAGAAAACAATGAATCAGAAATTACCCAATTTTACAGGATAACAATAGCCAGCATGAAAATTGTCAATCAGGCTCCATTCTGTGCCTGTTATTCTCTACGGAGCTGTCCAAACTTACAAGCGACGGCCGCCCAAACTCTGCCGAGTGCAAGTGTGTGTGTGTGTGATGCGCTCGTATTAGTGTGCACGGAGCCAGCAAGACATTCTACCCTGCTAACTGGGTTGGTCATTAAAAAGAGCGGAAATGACACTCCATACACTCTCGTTAAAGTAGCCTGTGCAGAGTGCAGTTGTCGTCGTTTTACAGCTAATGTATCTTAGTAAGTCTTAAGAACACGAGCTCTGTTCATCGAACAATCCGCAGGATTTTTGTTGTTTTAATAAAAGCATCAGGCGTCACTCGCTGAGGAACCTTGATCTGATTTTATGATGCGTTCAGAGCAGGTCGATGAGTCAGCAGGGCCGCAGTAAAGAGTTTGTAACCTGGCTCTTAAATTTCGCCCTGTCGCCTTCCACACGGCGGCCCACCAGGGTTTCTCTCTCTCGGACAATTACTCTCTACAAATTGATCGACGATTTGAGAAAAAAAAACAAAAACAATAAGACATAACTACTGTATTGTGCTCTTGGCATATTTGTGTGATTTTTATTTATTGTTTTATTTCTTTATTTTTTATCATGAACTCATTCACTGCTATTGACAGCTATTAGTTTAGTATTTTCCCATTTTTGTTAACAAGAGTATGAAAACCTAGATTTTTTTTTTGTACATTTAGAACAGTTATAAAATTTGTGATAAATTGTGAGTTAACTAGTGAAGTCATGCGAATAATTACGATTACAAATTTTAATCACCTGATGCCTTTCATTTTTTAATAATCTTTTCTTTTTATAATCTTTTTTTTTATTTTTTAAGAAAAGATTATTAAAAATTAGGGGCATCAGGCGAGGACTATTTTTTAATTGTAATTAATCGCATGACTCACTAGTTAGCTCACGATTAATCACAAATTTTATATCTGTTCTAATACAATATAAAAAAAGCACTAGGTTTTCATACTCTTAATAATAAAAACATGTTAAACTAATAGAAATAGTTCAAATGAATTTTTGACGCCTATAGCCGTCAATGGCAGTGAATGAGTTAATGTCTTTGTGACAGTTGACAGGCATGCAGCTATACAAGTCATTACTTTTTCATGAAATTTAAGGTACAGATTTTACTAGTGGTGAGAATCTTTGAATGTCTCATGATTCAATTCCGATTTTTGGGTGTGCGATTTGATTCTGAATCGATTTTCAATTATAAACGATTTTTTATTCAAAATGATTTGATTTTACAATGATTTTTGCTTCAATTTATAGATGTTTAAGGAATCTTAATGATCTACTCCAGTCTGACTCGCTAATGCTAATTAGCGCTCTACTCGCGGCACTTTTATCACTCAAAAGAACGGCTCCACGCTGAAAAAAAAAACTTTTATTGGAATAACTTGATCGTGACTTTTTCCTTCTACTCTCTCATGTGGCTACAACTTAACAGTGTATCAGACCGCGGGGATCCACACTGCCCCTAAGTGGCCAAATCAGGTACAACATGAACAGCGCTCCCAATAAAGGCACACACAAACAAAGTGAAGACAGTATAAAAATAATTTCAATAAAATTGATTTTGGGACATTTAAAATCGATTCTGAATCGTACTAAATGAGAATCAATTTTTTGGCACACCCCTAGTCCTTATACTAGGGTTGATCACATTACCATTTACGGAGTGTCAATCACATATGTAAACGGGTTATTCCAAATCTTTCAGAAACTGGAATTTTGACCTTAACCCGAATATTGACGGCATGTAAACATAGTCACAGATGCATAAAAAAAACAAAACAATGTAATTTTCTTAAACAGCAGTTGCATGCATAGTGATGTTGCCTTTTACGCATTTAAAAATGTTAGCGTCTATTTTTCTCGACTCTAGTGGTTCCGCTTTTATAACTGGAGTAAATTGCTTATCATTCATTTACTTCAATTAAATAACTAAAAAAAAATCATGAAAAGCTTTCAGAGTGTCACTAAATGTGGCAGAGACATTTCGAGCAAATATGACAAGACTAGTTTTTAAAGTATAGATAAGCTAAATTAACCATTGCAAATTAAGTAACATAAATATTCTTCGTTGGTCAATTAACTGGTAGAACATATTTGAATTAGAATTACATCTGTTTGGTTTGGTATTTTACCTCAATTGACCACTTCCTGCTGCGCTGGTTATCTTCTGATTGCTTTGTTAGAATTGCTTGTTTTTCCCTCGCCAATCGTCTTGCTGAAGAAATAGAAGAGTAATAAGGGTAGTAAGAGTTTTCTTCTTTTTCAAAAATACTCAAGGGGGCTTTCCCTTTTTCACACAGCCGTCACTTTAATCAAGATTAGCTACACCTGCAGTTGTCCCTGCTTCACTTCCTTTTGGATACCCCGAATACGTACGCTTCCACGGTAGCATAAAGAAGCAGGTGCATAACAGGAGAAAATATAAACGACCTCATCCTCTATCTGAAAATGAACCCTTATTAAAATTTCAACATGTTGAATATGTGCGCGGCTTTAGAGAAGTAAAAAAACGTCTTCTTCGTTTGTGAGTGTAAAACGAGGCTGTAGGGAAGCAAAGCAATGGAAAAATGAGAATTAATGAAGAGAGTGATAAAATGATCCTGAACGGGTCTAATTTTTTTTTCAAAATGAAATGGTTAAAAATAATCAGTCGATGCTGCCCGTTTCTCCTTATCAACCCTTCTTTGTGTCTCCTTGTACCGTTAAGCCCATTACTCAATTTCACTTGCTGTCTGCTTCAATAGGTAAAGCAGCACTCACCATTTTCAGATAGATCTAATGTGATGGAAGAGGAAAATGATATCAGCGTTGAAAATATGGTGAAGGATACCTCTTGTTGGATGTAATCATCATTCGTAATTCTACTCATTGTTCTGGTAATCATACATCATGAAGATAGCCACATTCAACATCATTTCACAAACGGACGCATTCGTGGATGTAAAGCACTTGTCTGATATCTCGCTGATGTAGATTTGCGAGCTCATTTGCGAGCGCAACGTCCTCGAACGTCTCTGCCTTTTTGACAGTTTTTGAAATTTTTATTTTCTTTATTATTTTTTTCATGCAAAAGAGCCAAACCTGTCTTGGTTGTTAACACTTGTAGATTTTAGATACATTATATATATTTTTTCAGAGGTAAGACCTGATATTGGTTTTGTATGAAGATGGAACCTCAAGTTCAACAAAGCTGTTCCAGATTTGTCCTGATTTTGAAAGAGATTTTTTTTTCTTCCCCATTGTAAATACCGCAAAGACTTTTTCCAGAATTACACCTACAGGCTTTTCTCAATGAAACTCATTTCACAGTTTCAACCTGACCAAAAGGCATTAAAAACTATGACCAACAGAGGGAGACAGATTGGGAGGTCTGATGGCTTGTCAGGCGGTGCTACTATTTTCTTAAATGAAAGAGAACAACAAAATGAAGGAAGGGTGGAGGATGGTGTGTGTGTGTGTGTGTGTGTGTGTGGGGGGAGGGGGGGTTAAATCTCAAACTATGCTCCTATAACCCGTGGGCAGTATTTTATTTTGAAATGACTTGGTCAGAACCAACAAAAAGCCCAAAAATGGTCCGAATAACGCCTAGGGGATAATGGAGGAGCGCAGTGTGGAATTAAAAAAAACTAAAGAAACAGCCATATGAATAGAAAATATATTGGTAAAGAAAATGACAACTTCGCAAATGTTGCCATACGCTTTCAGTAGATGAGTTCGCAAAATCTCTCAACAGAACTTCCATTCACGTTTAGCGTCGCGACAACAGATGTCAAACATACCTCGACAAAACCCTTGAGCTTGAGATAGTCAGAGTTTGTTGCAACACATCTTTGTGCGGCGTTTAGTACCTCCATCAAGGTTAGGAATATGAAACGCCGCTTTTGGTTATGAGTCACCTTCCATACATCTGAAAAACAAAACATAAACAAACAATGTTCATGCAAATTGTGTACATGAATAAATGCAAACATTTTTGCTTGAACATCAACCTGTAGCAGCAGAGCAATATTTTCATATACTTCAAAGTGGTCACTTGCAAGGCAGCCAAGAAATGATTAGCTGGGACCATTACCCAGGAAATACCTGGCAACCAAACAGAGTAAACAAAAAAAGGACCCATTAGCTGCGAGTACACCTCTTTTCCAATGGGGATCTTTCTACAGAGCTGTTGGCAGATGTAAACAGACATAATGGAATGGTTTCATGTAGCCCCACATGTTCACTAGATACTTGGACACATTAACAGTCCAAATAAAGCCCACATGGTTTGTAATTAGCTGGACTCGATCAAGAGCTGGACCTGGTGGCGGATGAAAGAAAAACACCGGTTATAATACAGTACAGTGACGGACGAATGAAGCGTCAGGAAGCATTTGTGATATTTGTTGACTCCTCTAGATGTCACTCTTGGTTTAAAAATGTAGTGGACATTAAAACTCATTCACTCCCAGCCATTTTCATCGAAGCAACCCCCTTCGCTCCCGGCTGTTTTACTGGATTTTGACTGATTTGGCAAGGCCCACAGAGTATTGTGTTCTATTTCTATAAAAACACGGAACCTACCTAGAGGGAAAAAGTATATTTGTATCTGTTTCCGTTTTGCAGCAATTAGCAGTAGAATATAGCTAAGTTTCATCATTATTCACAAACCTGTTGAAAACACTGGCAAAAAGAGCTTGTTGCAACAGGGCCCTGGTTGATCTCTTATACTCTGCTTCCACCGGCTGGCCGTTTTTTTGGGTAATAACTACCATTGCTTTAAGCCACCTCTTCATGTTAGAAGCCGCATCCAAGCCTTCTGTATGCTGGTGCATAAAAAGTAACATAAAAAACGTATAAATACGTTTTGGGGAATGACGGACAACATATTTAAAAACTTATTTAGACGTTTTTGGGTTTGAATGAGTTAAGAGCTTCATGTAGTGATGCGTCGCCATCTTGTAGCATTTTGTTGCCAAGGAACTACGTTATGAGTTGAAGAGATTCATGTAAGTAAAGTCAAGTCATCTTTATTTATACAGTATAGTGCGTTGCCGCCATCTTGTGGCATCTGTAGTCCAGCTTGCTAAATCTCATCTGTGAATTCTACTGGTATTTGGTCAATACAATGCAATGCAATGGTAAATGCAATGGAAGATTCGTTTTTAATTTTTTTTATTATTTAATAGTGATAAAGAGCACCAAATGTGTCTTATTGAAAGTTACCGAAACTTGTCATTCACCATTTTTGCTAATTCTAAAACATTTGGGGTCGACAATGACATGTGGAATTTCGTTGTTCGAAGTAGAGCTCGATCCGTATCCCCCATGAATCATTAAAAACTGTATGATAAAATGAACTCTTCATGGCAGAATTTCACAGCAGAGATGTTTGAAATACTAAAATGAAGATGTCTTGCTCACCTCTAGGATGATAACTGGGGGGAAATCACCGTTTTGCAGCAATTAGCATTAGAATATAGCTAAGTTTCATCATTATCATGTTTTGGACAGCTTGTTCCAACATGGCCCTGGTTGATCTCTTTTACTCTGCTGCCACTTGCTGGCCGTTTTTCTAATAACTACCATTGCTTCAAGCCTTCTGTATGCTCTACCATGAAAAAAAGGGGGGAAAAATCCAAACAAACGTATAAATACGTCTTTGGGAGCACGGTGATATTAAAAATAGAACATATTCATACATTTTTGGGAACAACTGAGTTAAATAATTTTCATTGCACTAGCTGTTCTCTTTAAACCAAGAGCACCATCTAGAGGAGTTAATAAAAAATACCGCAAGTGCTTCATGAGGCTTCATAAAGCTTCATCACTATTATAATGTACAACAAATCAGGGATAGATGAACAGACACTTTACTTTGGTCTGTCATGCTACCAGTCAACAGTCTATAATGTTGGTTTATATCTTGTATTCCAAAATTGTTATGGAGATTCTTGATTATATTTTACTTCAGTAGACAGATTTAACACTCATGGTTGTTAGCTTTCATAACATACTCTTACTCCGTTCACGTCCTTCAAAACTCCTTCTCCCACTTGAGGCATTGTGATTGCAGCGGCCAAAGAATGCTGTGTGTACATGTCACTGTCATATCTTATTCATGTTAATTGAGTGGTTGGGTGGCCCTTCTTGAGAGTAGGACACAATCACTTCTGCTGGCAAACCCAAACTTAATGGGTCCGTCTGGCAAAGAAGACCGGAGAGGTTGGCATGTATAAGAAATGAACATCAAGGATGTGTAAGACACGGGCGGAAAGCAGCCAGACAGAAAATCTAGCCATGTAGCAAATGTCTCGTACTAAAAAAAGTATGAGACAATATGCTGGGTTTGAGCTCTCCCGCAGGAAAGTGATGCTCTCAAGTGTCAGGAAGGGCATCGGGCATAAAAACCGCCAAGCAAATCATGCAAGTGAGTCTCGAGCAAAAGTCACAACAAAAACACAGATGTCATTTTCAATGACGGTATTTTTTAATTGTGTTTTTTTTTTTTTTTTTTTTTTTTTACAACCCCATGTCAAAAATTACTGTTTTGCCACAACAATTGATTTTGATTATTCACACTTTTCGACACGTCTGGTGTCGTATCCGTTTCGCAGGTTGCTTTCTAGTCAATTTGTTGGAAACAGCTTTCCACTCGTCCCTAGCAAAAGGATTTAAAACCTTCAAGAAGTAGTTTGTGGGATTTTTGGACCAGGCTTTCTCCCACATCCCACCCACAAGCTTATAGAATATGCATAACGCTCATTTGCATGCACAAGCTGGTGTTCAAGTGGGAAGTGAACCCAAAAAGTAGACACAAGACACAGACAAAATATCTCAAAATCCACTTTGGTAGTTTTCTTTTCTGTTCATTAGTGCAAACCTATTATGGGGTAAAGTATGAAAATGTGAATATGGCTAATTGGAAAAGACAGCTGCCTTGGAAAGTGGGCTAAATTGACAGAAGACACAAAAATTCCAAGTTTTCGTACATGCTGAACATTTTCCTGCAATATGCTAATGCGCTCACAATCGGAAATGACAAATTTAATAGCTCAATGTTATTTCCTGTAAATTGGCATTCGTGAAATTTATGTTCGATATTAACTGAGAGCATCCATCCATTTTTCATACTGCTTCTTGGGTTCAGGATCCTGTGGAACTTTAGACAATCCCAGCTCACAAAGTCACGGAGTGGGAACTGAAACCGATTTTTTTTGTCGTTGTTGTTCAGTGTAGAATGCAAAGTTTGTATTTGAGTTTCCGTTTGTAGGACAAAATAGACAAATCATTATAGCTTCTAACTTAACATTTCGGCTGTCTCTCGCAATAAAATGTTCCTTTTGGTTATTGGGATTGCTGTATTTCGCACTACACCAAATGCACCATACTGTGCTTATTGATACATGATGATATTTCTACTTATACATGCTAGTTGGTGCTTTGGAGGTGATGATTGTGCCTGCATTTAGACTTGGGACCACACAATGCGTAATCTATTTCTACCAACGATTTGAAGCAATTGCGTTGGTGTGGGTGTGAAAGAATGGAGAACCAGCCAACTCTTCCTGTGAGATGTGCAAAAAAAAAAAACAAACTCTATGTTTACTTTCTGTTCCAGCAAAATCCGAATAATGGTGATGAACTATTATGCAATATGTTATCACTCTTTTTTTTTTTTTTTACTGATTTGCAGTTTTTTTTACCCCCTAGAGCAATACAAAAAAAGGCATTGCAGTATTTCACACAACTTCATGATAAAATTCAATGAATAATACAGAATAACTTAATCTTGGTATAATAAGCATAATCTTTAAATCTTTACCCTTCATAAAAGCCATTTCTGATTCCAATTGAGCTACTGTACTGCAAGTCAACTTATTTGTTGCTCCTACAACTTAGAGACAAGACTTAGCAATAAAGAGGTGGTATAGATAGAAACGTTACTATTTGACTTAACTTGCAAATGTAGAAAAGCTCTACATTAAACCAATGTACAGTCTTAGCGTTCCTATAGTAGCAGTAGTAGACATGTCCCTGCCTCAATTGATCTTCAGTGATGGCTCCACTTTGCCACATCCAACATGGTGGCCTTGATGACGTATGACGATTAAAGCGGTGTATGGATGACTGTGTTGGCACCGGCAGTATTATTAGTGAAGTGTACCCGATGATACAGTGAGGGATTAGCTACAATCTCTCTGTCGGACGTATACAGTAAAAAAAATTATCGTATATTCGTTAGTATCATTAGCGTTCTTTGCTGATTGGCTGAGGACAAATCACATGCTTAAGCCAAGTCTTGTAACGTAAAAGGCAAGTGGATTAGAAGGAAAAGGTTGAAAATATGTGACTTTTTTTTTTTTTAAATCCCTTATAGCCATTTTCCCCCACACTCAGCATACAGTACTGTATGTCAAATCCTATATAGCTTCCCCTCTTAGCTCATTCATAACATTTCATATTGGAGAGCAGTCGTGTGCTGATAATGTCACCGGTAGATTTATGCACTATTACCCCAGAACAGGCAGCAGTCTATTCTCCAAATGGAACTGACACAAGTTTATCTGCTTTATATGCTAATTAATTCAAACGGAGGAGGGAGTGGGGGGGGGGGGTATGGGGTGTTCAGGTTTACAGTTTGACTTTTAGCATCCCAGACAATTCTACAAACAGCTCGGAGAAGTGAGAAGACAAAGAGGGCAATCGTATTCAATTGCAGCTGCCCTCGCTCTGCATTTAACAGGTCTGACGGACAAAATGCTCAGGTTGTGTGTTTGCTTAATAACATGTATATAAATAAATGAGAGAGAGAGAAAGAGAGGGGAAATCAATGGCATTAATTTCTCTCCTTCATTCACATTCACACAGTGGGGCCATCGCTCTCCGGCGGGTGATCTTCAACTGATTTCTTGGCGCTCATACCCATCAGCGTATTTTCCCCGTCATGTATCAAAGCTGTCGCGTGTATGAATAAACCCCCAAACCAAGACGTCACAACCTGGCAGAGCCCCAGCGATATTGAGGAGCACATCAGGAGTAAGCGGGGGCCACTGTGCTGAGAGGGGGGGGCACCCTATATGCTGCATGGGATCATTGCAGGAGACGACACCATACATCAGCAGGGACATTGGCTGTCAGAGCGTGAATAGGTTTTGTCATGAATGAATAACTACCAGAAATGTGCAACGAGGGGAAGAAGAGAGCTTTACTTGCCTAGGCCTTTTCATCTTCCGTGATCCATACTTGGAAGAGTGAGGCGGTGGTGGTGGAGGGTGTGGATGTGTTGAAATAAATGGATTCCTCAGTTGGAGAAAACGAGGAAAGACAAATGCATGTTCACAGCAAAAAAGTGAGACAAAAGTGGAAATCTGGGTACTGTCGACGTAAGCATCGTTTTTCTGATGTGAACTGTCAGCTGGCTTCTTTCATCCTCACATTTGGGTTTTACAGCAAAGAGAATTTGTCACTAACCTAGGCTAACAAAGTAGTAGAGTTCTAAAATACGGCACTTTTATACACCATATGTTGCCCAAAGCGCTTTACCAAGCCTCAAATCATACAGTAGTGTACCAACATGCTAACGGTCATCATGACCGGGTCACACTGCTTCAACCTTTAATTTAAGATAACTTACTTTCACCTCCAAGAGCCCTTGAACACTGTTGAAGAGCAGAACCCACTGTATTCTTTCAACCATCCACCCACCCATTTTCTGAACCGCTTATCCTTTTGAACCAATTTTAAATCCATTCATGCAGTCTTGCGGCTAGCTAGCGGCGCGCTAAGCTAACCTGGGTGGCCAAAACCCCCTTTGTATGCTACTGTAATGGTTAGAGGCCAGCAATAAAGCAACAAAGACAAATGTGTTGATAAGCTAGGCTAGCTTAGTGTCATAGACAAAAAAACAACAACAACCAGTAAGTAGCCTACCTACTAAATAAGGGAATGATTGATGTGCCGAGTAGACTTAGGCTCAGGTTACTTGCATTTAACCTTATGGCAAGCGAGTCAGTCCAGGCTGACTTAATGGGATGTAACGTTCAATAGTATAATATATATAATAATATATATATATATATAATAATATATATATAATATATACATATAATATATATATATATATAATATATAAATAATATATATATAATAAAATAATATATATAATATATAATAGTAAATCTAATGTTGCTGCTAGCTAGCGCGAAGCTAACCTAGGTATTTTTTTCTCCGCTCTAGCGGTAAGTGCTCGCTTCGTATGCCACTGTGACAGCGTGAGAGGCCAGCAGTGAAGTAACAAAGACAAAGGTGAACTAGGTGGACTCCATCGTAGACAAAAAAGGTACAGTTAAAAAAGTACCTAATAAATAAGGAAAATGACGTCAATGAATGTCCCTGTGGACTTAAAATGTTTCGTAGTCAAATATAGTGTTCGCTTCAATGCTGTCGCAATCTTATGTATTTAGCTGTGTTTTTAGCTGTTTGTTTGTTTTTAAATACTTGAGAGTACATGTAAATAAACAATATTAAACTCTGGGGGCATTTATGAGGTACAGCATATCATATTCTCAGGAAAAGTACTAAATGATGACATAATTTCTAGCAAGTGACTCTGACAGTAAAAAGTTAGCAGGATAGAAGTGGCTCATCAAGACTTAGTCCTCCATCCCATAGGGCGAAACAGTCCATACTGTGAAGAGGTGGGTGAGAATGAAAAGGTGAGGAAGCTGAGCTGAAGTGGGAGGGGACATCAAAATCTTGCTTGTATGCTTGCGCCACACTCCAAGCGTGCCACCTGCTGATTTCCCGTCTGCCTTGGCACTGCCTCTCCTGTCAGTTGGCATCCCTTCTAGGGAATGAACGCAACAATAGTTTGGAAGGCTGAGCCACCGGCGGTGTCAAAGATGAGCTCCACCTCTCACTCCCGAGCTTCTGCTCCCCTGCAACCTTTTCACCTTTGAGTCACATTCAGGGATGTGATATGTTCATGCGTGAACACAGGAGACACAAACAGTCTGTAAATGCATCTGCCCAACCGTTCTAAAGCTTATTGAGCCATAAAAAAAAGATTCTTTATTTAGAGTCACTCAACAACTAAAGAAATGGAGAAGAGTTGTATTAAAACTTAAGATAATATTGCTCAGTTTTGAGAAAAAATAAAAAAAAAAAAAAAAATATATATATATATATATATATATATATATATATATGCTCAGTCTGGACGAGACACAGACAGGAGGGAGCGACCCTCAATGGGATGAGCGAAATAGAAAATGGATGGATGGATGGTTCAAAAATGCTTCCACACTTTTGCTTCATTTGGCAGATGTGTGTGTGTGTGTGTGTGTGTTTGCCCATCCCCAAAGGGCATGGTAGTTCCCCCTGACTAGCTGTGTAATCGATGATTAAAAAAAAAAAAAGTGCTGAGATGCTCAGTCTGGACGAGACACAGACAGGAGTGCATCAGGGACATTGACTGAGTTAATGTCTTTATGTTCACCATGATGAACACACCTGCACACACATCATTTGTTTTTGCCAAGTACTTTTGAGAGCATTTAATCTTGTCTTCTTCTGAAATGAAACAAGAAATAAGCAATTTTGAAAATGATATAATGCATTATGTTTTTAGGGCATGACTTAGAGCCAAGTTGCCAATTTTTTTCCCCATTTAGTGAACTGATTTTTCATTAAGTATGAACTGAGAGGGAACGTCTTGGCGCTTAAGAGGAGCTAAATTAAATGGCAGTCAATAGGATGTAGGCTTCTGCCAAGGTTTAACAATAACAAAGGAGTGTTTGTCCTCTGTTAGTGGGGAATAGTAACATCTTTACAAAAGGTTTGCGTTATGTTCTTCATTATTCCCTCACTTATCAAACAGTGCACAGGATTCGACAGAACAGTTGTAGAATTAAAGTAGAGTCCGTCGAAAGCGTGTTACGGGCTAGGAGCACACCTGTGCTCATCAGGTAAACCTCTAAAGTTGGACCCAGTTCAGCGCATATCTCCGACAGCACGGCTCTAAGGAATCAAAAAATCGCCTTGTTAGTCGGCCATCAACATGTGCCAAGAATTTTTTGCGGTCCCTGAATGCTCGCTCCCTCCTAATTGTTGTAACTCTTCCATCTCCAACCTCCTGTAGCGGTGCCAGGAGTGCCATCTTGCAATATTACGCACAGATGCCACCATCGTATTTATATGCTTCCACGGCAATCACACTGATTGGTTCATATCTTGGCATTATGATGGCATCAATCAGATCCATCTCAACCCATCAATCCGACTTGTCTTTATCTTCGAGGTGCAATTTAAAAGGCACGAGCAGTAGCGTAATTAAAAAAGGATGAACGAAACATCAACATCATAAACAAATATCTGTATTTAATGTATGATTAACATTTGATATGGCTTGAAATAGGAAGCCATATTTCAGTTCTCATTTCAGTTCCATCACAGCAATTTTGAAATAACACTAATTCAATGGGAATGTGGATGTTTTATTATATCAATGATCTACGTCGTGATTGGATCAAAAGTGCGTTATTTTAAATCTCCAGATCGATAGTCACACTTTTCTCTTAATTAAATAGTAACCTTTCTTTAACCTGTGCGTGGAAATGCATCAGCGTTTGGCAACAGGTGCATACTTTTATCTGTTAAGTTTATTTTGACAGGTCACACGTACTTGGCGCGCGAAGCTGCATAATAATTTTTCAGCCCTGTTTTCTACGTAGCAAGGTTGTAATAATCTGGGATTTATTTATTTTTTTATTAAAGTTTTTTTATTTAAAATTGTAATTACTTTTTAGAATTTTTTTATTGATTTTTAATTTTGTTGAAAATGCTTGGTTTCAGTTTATTTTTTATTAGTTTTAGTATTATTTTTTATTTTTTTTTAAATATATAGATAATTTGTTGAGTGCAAGTTTTTAAAAAAATGTCACAATGTATTGCGAAATAAACTACAGTTCTCAAACAACTGTGACCTTCCTCCCTGCACGGACGTACAGCAATACTGAAATAAATACATTTAAAATAAATCCCGAAAGATCACGCATAATATTAATTTACAAAGTTGAAAACAAACAATATGTATCTATAGTTTTAGTTAGCAAAGCATACAATGTAGTTTCAGTAAGTTTTTGTGTTTTCAAAAGCATTTTTGCTTCTATTTTATTTTGTTGACAAAAATGTTTTTTCTATTTTTGTTATTTTATTTTATTTTATTTTTTAAATTAACCTAGGTACGTATGCAACACTGATAAGTGAGGCCCCTGGTCAAAGCTTAAAATGAAAATATTTTTAGGCACAAAATGTGATATGCCTTGTCTTTGGGGTTTTGAAAAGTTTAATGTATAGAGGGCTGCATTTCCATAAAAAAATGCATGCCAGATTGGCGGTTTGGAATAACCTTTGTAAAGACATGCTCAACAACTCCATGTCCGCCTGAATCCGAAACCATCCTTTGAGCCTTCCATGGGTTTATAGCTATGATTTATGTGCGCAATGCATTTCCACTGTTCTTTTTTTCAATTTGCTTACATTCACCGTGTCAACAAGTAGCCCAAACCACACTGTTATTCAGCCAGAAAAAAACACGATGTCAAAACAACCTCTTAAGAATTGAAGCCCATCACTCACAAATATGACAAACTGCCGACACAAATTCACTCGTGTGCGTGTGTGTGTTTGTCAATATATGAAAAAGACAAACCGAAAACAAAACCAACAATAAAATCAACATGTGACATAATCTAATCAGTGCAGAATGGGGTATGTATGCAATACAGCAACTTTTCCCCGCTGGCGGCTCCTGGTTTGTCTTTTATCTTACAGAGACTGTTTGCTTCCAGTAATTAGGCCATTCCTCACCTGAATGGGAACACCCCTTTAAGGCAACTTCATGCGGGATTACTATTCCATTTTGCTGGACAGAGGGGGGCATTCCTCTTGGGCACAGAGCCGGTGGGGTCGGTGGGGGTCAATGTGTCAGGTAATGGTACATTACAATATGTGGCCCAGCCTTTAAAATAGCAAGTCATCTGTAATCTATTCAAAAGATAATTTCTGGAATTTTGTGGTATGGTGTTGTTTACGTGGAAAAATAGACAATTTTCTCCATGCGAAATCTTGTCTCTTATCGTATTTGACAAGTGCGATGAACACGGTGAATGCTAATGTCACCAACCTGTCTGAATTTGCATGGAAATAAATGAAAAGACAAACACATAGTCTGTAATACAACCATGTTCTCCACTCTGAAAAATACTTCAAGGAAGCCTTGAAGATTGTGCATTTCCCCGCATCCAAATTAATTGTCGATCGCCCGCGCGAGCTGGGCCGGTAAGATTTCACCACAAAGCTAAGAGCTGCTCTTTTATCTCACTGACAGACTTGTCATCAGTGAAAACAACCTCCATCTTCAGTAGAGGTCAGTAAAACTATGCGATTACTTATGAGGAGCTTCAAGCAGCTCGAACTTTCTTTCTAACTCTGTGCACGAGAATGAACAGTAACTTTTATAGTCCATGGACGACATGTCAAAGACACGGGTGCTAGATATACAAAGGCGGAGTATATTAACGCAATTCCAGTGGGAAGTGGGTTAATAGGAGATTGTGGACTTGATAGCTCCTTCCGTTCATTACCATGTCCTCTGCTAAGTCCAAAGTTACGTCTTGTCCACCGGGGAACGAGCGGTTGAGCCGGACTCCTCATCTACCTCTCTGATCATCATCCACCTCTCTCGGGGGTGCCATTGTGTTCTGTCCCTCTTCATTAAGATAGGCCTTAATGGACTTTTTACAGTCCTCTGAGTGCCAGGAAGATGTGAAAGGGCACAGGAGCTATTGGATGAATGTGTTCTTGCGCTTCTATCATTTGTATAACAGCTAAGAAGTGGTCAAAAAAGGGAATGAAAGAGAGAAATGACTCTCATTCAACACCTTGTCCCATTCAGAGAGCAAGTAACAGTACAGTCATGTCGTCCTGCATTAGATTTTTATGCTTTGCAGGGAAAATCAAAAGCCAGTTTGGCAAATATACATTTTGAAAATTTTGCCCCTCCCTACTACATCCTCATGTTTTCTCTATTTTTTCCATCTAAGAAATTTAGGGCCGCTAATTAGCTAATTAGGTCACTCCTGAAATTGTACCCCATACATTTTGAGGTTTTGGTGCAAACCTCTCGAATTAGAGGACTCAGTCCCCTATCTACAGCGCCCCTAATGGTGGCAGGTGGTACTGCACCCCTGGTAGCCCGGCCATTGAAAATGAATGGGCCCATTCATTTCCTATGGGAGATTTCGACCCCTGGTAGCCCGGCCATTGAAAATGAATGGGCCCATTCATTTCCTATGGGGAATTTTTCTCTCTTCCTCTCCCTCATGTTTTTCGGACGGGTTGTGACTGTGAAGACAAATTCATTGTGTGATTTGACATACGTGGCCCTTAAATCAGATTCTGATGAGTCTGCTAGTACCATATTAAGCAAAATGTGCTTATAATGTGTCCCCTTTATGGGGCAAGTGGGAGAAAGTGAGGGAACGTTACCTCCATTGGGAGACTAGATTTTGTGTCCATTTATTTCTGCTGCCGAGAAAAAACCGTGAATTAGCCCTTAAGTCCGGGTATCCCTAACTTCCGCCCTAGCAGGCAGAGCTCCCCTGTGCTCCTGATTACAGTCTGGAGTCTTGAGGATGAACTGCTAACAGCCTGCTAAAGTGCTTGAGTTGACTAAAAGCCCCGACCACAGCTAACTACAATTTATGAGTTACTACAGTGCTTCTCAATTATTTTCTTAAGACCCGTATCATCCCCACAAGAAGAAAATATGTTGTTGTTGTCATTTTGTCTATAAAATTGGTCTAATTTTTGCACAGGAAGTAATATTTCATACGCATTCTCTGACCATGAGAGTGCCACTGCCACCTACTGTAGTGGATGTGCAATTACAATTTATTCTAGTACAGCAAAAAAAAAAAATAAATCCCTACAGTCAATAGCAATAGTTGTGGTTGCATTTGGTACTGCACTTCATCATTGATTGGACAAGCAATTACGGTATACTGTATACATCGTCGCGCAAAGTCAATTATTTCAAGTGACTGGCTTCACAAAAGAGAACAAAACATTAAACAGATAGTCCCTAGCATGCTGCACTGCCTTCATAAGACATTATGCATATTTGCATTAAACATAGGGCGACTCTCATTAGCCACCCTCTTGTATGACAGATAATGAATTAAATTAGGCAACTCATTAGCTAGCAACTACATGACAGACAAGCTCATTTAAAGTGAATGTGTCTTTTTTTGGCTTTAAAGCTAATGACCAAAGTTGTTTTGCTGCTCGCCAAAACTAAAAGAAACCAATCATCTGATGGAGATAAAGATACATATTGACAAAGAGATCTTCCGAAGGAAGTTGGGAGAATCACGTCAACATCAAGATATTATGTCAATGGATACTGCTTGCAAAGTATTGGATTCAATCAGGAACAAAGGAACACATTTTAAATGTCAAATTCACCAATCCGCCTTTTTTGTATCAAACATTCTCCTGATCAGTTCTTATAACCCGTACACGGCTACAATATCACTGACAACCAATTCCACAATTTAACATGAGTGTTCGGTTATTCAAAGTACAGCTGAGGACCTTTAAAAAAAAAAAATAATGGAGAGAATAAATCCAAATTATATATCTGCCCGCTGTTCATAAACACACAAGTACACACAAACCAATCACAAGGACAATCACATCATAATCAGTGGAGAGGATCCATTATGTTATAAAAATGGTAAAAAGATTGATGCACATAATGCATTTAAGTTCAAACAAAGGACACAGCTCCTGGTTATGACTGCTATCCATCACTTAGGCCATGAAATACCCTTTTAGCAAAGACAAAAAAGATACCAAAGCGCTTCCTATCCCCGTTTTGGAGATGCCCGTCTTTACGAAACGGTCCCACTGGGTCTGACAAGCAAGGTTATTTTAGTTAACTAAAATTAACGGGAAAAAAAATAAATAAAAATTTAGTTAACGAAATAAAATAAAAACGGAACCTGATGTCCCAGAAAATAAAAGTACAGCAACAAACTAATATAAAATGAACATGATAACGAGATAAGGGAGATAAGTTTTGGTTGTCAATTATTTATTCATTTTTTTAAAGTTTTGAGATCAATGAATAATCATTATTATTAATCATGATCTCAAAATCAATAAAAAAGTAATTGCAATTATTATTATTTAGGGCTGACATGTTTGTGTGTGTTTACTTCAGCAATTTCTATCAATGTGTTGAAGGGTGGGACAGAATTTTTTGTTTTGTTTTGCATAATTATTATTATAGATCCATACTTCGCTGCCTTCCTGCTTACCTGCGTTTGGACCTTCCATTTTGCCACCACCACCACCACGGTTACCGTTTCCCTTGACAGTTCCACCTTAATTGTTCCTTTTTGTTTTCATGGCAGGGACGGTCTGTAGCGCACGCGAACCTCAAAACCCCCCAAAAATTGTCCAAGCAACCATACCAGCTTGAAAAACCCTTAAATTTGGATATTCATAAGTAGAGGTACAAGTGAATCTCTTTTTCCAACTTTGGTTGTTATTTCTCCTTCAATCCATTGAGATAAAGCTTCCCACGCTTGCGGAGTGACAATTGAGCTGAAAACCAATAAAGAAGCAAGCTTCCTTGACATTTTGCAGCTTTACCTGTGTCAATTTCAGCGTACATCGTTTCTGAAGTACATAATCCGTGACATGGGGCTTTGATCAGGCACTTGTTTATGGCGCCGCATTTCAAGTTTGCACGGGAGAAATCAGCTCGTATCTTCTTGGGGCGATGTTGAGTGTCTGATCGTGACTTTGTGTGAATAGTGAGGGATTAGCCAAGAGTGATTCATTGTAGAGCAAGAAAAGTGGAAAAGAGACAGAACTGTATGAATGGAAAATGATCAATTTAAATTAGGGGGGTCAAAATGAGTGCGTTCATTTTTGAGTTAATTTAAAGTTCCTTTAACGCCACAGATTTTTTTAAACACACGATTAATGACCGCCCCTTACTTGAAAAGCCTGTACTGGGGGGATTCCAGTCGCAACGCAGCAGACATGTTTACGTCAGAATTTAGCAGTAATAATTTTAATAATAATGCATATATTTGTGGAGGCTGGGCTCAAGTTGTATTTTACAATTTCAAAAATGTGCATCATTTACTTCATGTTAAAGATTAGATAGCTCTTAATATGAAAAGAAAAATGCACTGAGTTGTCACCAATGCCTTACAAATGCAATTATGCCATCTAGTGGCAGAAAAATGACCTCAACACAAATCAATATCACAGTTTTTTTTTTTTTTTTTTTACAGTACAGTACATTACTCAATTACAGTACAGTACTCAATGTTATTGATTATTATCAAATTACTGTATCAATGACTAAAAGATGCAGCCATATAGATTTTATTGTAGATTTAGAACAAATATAAAATTTGTGATAAATCGTGAGTTAACTATTCAAGTCATGCAATTAATTACAATAAAAAAAAAAAAAAATCTAAATAATATGCAAAATTTTGGCGTGATGACCCAAATCATTAGTGTGAGAAACGACTTTTTTTTTTTTTTTATACCAGTAGCAATACAGGATGCTGTCGAACTTTTAAACTTTGACAGGGTTTCAATATATAATTTCAAACTACGTAGGTTTAGGGTATTGAATTAGGGTTTCAAAGTAGGGTTTCAAGCTTGGCTCAGTGTTTCAAAGTACAACAACATTTGACTGATTGAATGACAATTTCTATGTGGAATGTAAAATGTAAACAAAATCCTATTAAGTGAAAACCAACAGTTCAGGCAGCGTCTTCCACCCAGTCACAATGTTTAGATGAAAAAAGACAGGTGGGAAAATAGACTGCGCCGTTTTTCAAATGGAAGCTTTCCACAGGACCGGACCGGGAAGACGAGCCGAGACGCCACAAAATGAAAGGAAAGACACAATAAGAAATGCTAATATACACTGAAATTAATTAAAGGATGTCAAGTCTGATTTAATCTGACAGGGAGGTAATTTGTCTGTCTCTGTATGCCTGAGGATGCTGTTTGTGTGTGTGTGCATTGGATTTGTAATTGCTTTGCGCCAATGGGGCCACTTGCCTGAGTGGAATGTGACTGCAATGTGAGCATTTTTATTTTTTTTGAACGTGCTTACTTACAATTTTCAAAGACGATGCATCAGCGGAATCAGACAGGTAAAGGACATATGGTGGAGTCACAGCCCATAAAACATGAGGAGAAGCAGGTGTTCAACCTCCAAAGTCAAACGCAATCCGCTTGTTGGCATAATAATCTTTTTTCAGGCTTATGAAAACCGTAATGCACTTGAATAAACAATTTTGACGAAATAATTAAATGATCAAATTGAATCATCTCATTGCCATAAATGTGAAAATATTGAACAACACATCCAATTCCATCCTACTTTTCAGGGAAAGGACACAAATCAATTGTAAAAAGTCTGTCCTGAACAAATTTTCTTTTTTTTAATGATGCAAGAGTGAAAATTTGAGTCATAATGTTAAACTCTAAAAACAGTTGGGTCAAAAATAACCCAAATTGGGTCAAGAATAGACCGACTCAATTTTTAGAGATATTTGAGCCAAAAAGTTGGGCCAAAATAAATGAATAACTCACAATGGAATCAATTTTTTGGGTTGTTTTGTGGGTTATACATTTGAGACGCCCTTTTTTGGGTTCATTGAATAACCCAATTTAATTGGATCAATAAAGAACTGACCGACTCTGAGTTATCTAACCTAAAAAGATAAATAACTAAAAGAATACTGTATTTACTGTAACCCCAAAAGTTGGGTCAAATTAAATACATAATCCACAAAGCAACCCAATGTTGGGTGGTTGTTTTGTGGGAGTATTCATTTAATTGGACCATTTTGTTAATTGAACAACCCAATTGAACTGGGTCAAAAATGATCTGACCAAACTTTATGAGTTATTTAAGCCAAAAGGTTGTGTCAAATTAAATTAGTAACCTACAAAGCAAGCTTTTGTTGGGTTGTTTTGTGGGTTATTCATTTGACCGACCCAATTTGACCAAATTTAATTTGACCCAATGTTGGGTCAAATTAAATTAATAACCCACAAAGCAACCAACTTTTGGGTTGTTTTGTGTGTTATTCATTCGACCCAACTTTTTCGGCCAATTGAATAACCCATAAGGTTGGGTCAGTCCCTTTTCAACCCAATTTGGGTTATTTTTGACCAAACTGTTTTTGGATTGTGATGCGTATCAACGGTGTGCACTTGGTGTGACAGTGAGGTGCCCCCCCCAACCCCCCCCCCCACCCCCGCCCCCGCCCACACACACACAAAGAAACAAAACAAATAACAAAACAACAGCAAAAAAACACAAAAGCCTCTGAAGACATTGTAATGTCTTTATAAGCACTTTTCTTATTACGGCGTGTCAAACTGTCTTCTCTGAAAAGACGTACATGCTCTGGCAGGATAAAACCGGAACTTCTAGTTTATTACAAGCTGAGTCCAAATAGAACATTATGATGTGCCTTTTTTCACCATGTGAAAGGACACAATTATGCTTCTGCTGTAAACCAACAAAGAAGCGTCTTGAAGTCATTATGTTTCACATGAATAGCGCCGCGTAATTGCAATGGAGAGTTGATGTGAACAATGACGCCTCCTCACTTAAGACCGCTGCTTAATTAAAATTCAACATTGCCTACAATTGGTATCATTTATCACTCTGCCCACAGTGGTACGTTCAAGAAGAGGAAGTCAGTTCATTCCTTACCATTAACTTCATAGACACCAGGAAATTATATTTTTAAATGCTGTATCTTTGACTAATTGAAATGACAGTACTCATACAGCTCTTAATCGGAAATTATTCAATTTATGTTGTGGCCACTGAATGTGGTCTACACGTTTGGAAGCATTATATGCTTGACTGTGTGTCGCATTAATGCAAAAGAGTTCATATGTTGTGCACTTACATGATGAAAATGTTTTTGATAAACGGAGTGCTGCTCCTTTACAACAATTCAACGTTGCACTGCATAATGCACGCACGCAAATGTAAAAAATAACCCAAATTGGGTCAAAAGTGGACCCACCCAACAATTTGCTTTATTTAAACCAAAAAGTTGGGTCAAATGAATAACCCACCAAACAACCTTTTTTTTAAAAAAAATATTTTTCTTTTTATAAAAAACAACAATCTTTTTTTTTGTGTCACCCAACTTTTTGGGTTGTGCATCAGGGGAAAAAATTGGGTCAAAAATAACCCAAATTTGGTCAAAAAGAGACCTATCCAACGTTTTGTTTTATTTTTTCAAACCAAAAAGTTGGGTCAAATCAATAACCCCCAAACAAATCCATTTTTGGGGGATCGACCCAATGTTTTGGATTATTTATTTACTTTGTAAACCAAAAAGTTGGTTAAACGAGTAACTCACTGAACAACTTTTTTTTTAGGGTTACGCATGCAAACCAAAAAGTTGGGTCAAAAAAACGAAACCTCAATTAATTTTTTTTTTGGGTGTGTTACTCATTTAATCCAACTTTTTGGTTTAAATGATTAACCCAAGCATTTGGGTCGGTCCCTTTTTGACCCATTTTGGGTAATTTTTTAAACCTGGCTGATTTTAGAGTGTGTTCAATTTAGATGCCTCTCAAGTTGAACAATTCTGAATTCAGCCAAACATTGACACTGAAAAGTTTCGTTTTGCTGACCAAACACAGAAAACAGGTGAGCCGTGATTGGTCGTTACATATTATATATTATTTCCTCAGCACAAGTGATGTCATGTTCAGTCGGCAGCAAGTGGCAAAATTCGTTTTTAAAGGTATTAATTGTCCATGAAAAATAATGACGTTATCACATTAGTTATAGAAAAAATATTATCTTCTTAGTGTTGAAAATATCCCTTTAAACTTAAATCCATTGCGGATGTCATTCGCAGTGAATTGAAATTAGAGAACTGAACTGAAATTTTTTTTTATAAAAAAAATAAAAAAAATAAAAAAGAGAGCAATGATGATGGCATGCCAAATCGGTAAAATTACCGAATGAACAATACTGAGCTCTCCAGAAACAAAAATAAAAAAATAAAAAAATATTATCTTCTTAGTGTTGAAAATATCCCTTTAAACTTAAATCCATTGCGGATGTCATTTGCAGTGAATTGAAATTAGAGAACTGAACTGAATTATTTTTTTTATAAAAAAATAAAATAAATAAAAAAGAGAGCAATGATGATGACATGTCAAATCGGTAAAATTACCGAATGAACAATACTGAGCTCTCCAGAAACAAACAAAAAAATAAAAATAAATAAATAAATAAATTAGAGAACTGAATTTGAGTTGTGAATTTTAAGTGAGGATCAAATATAGTTTTGCAGAAACGGAATTCAACTTTACTATTCAGGTTCAATTTTTCAATGCGCTGATTTAAATTAAACAATATAAAAATAATTTTCTGGTGGCCCCATAAACATAAATCATGTATACTTATACTGGCCAAATTTTGCAAACGTACAGATATTGTGAATTCTGCGAGTGACTGTCAGCTCCACACAGCAGAAAGCCATGAAAAGAATCCAATATAGTGTTTCATAATAAAAAGTCTCAAAGGGGGATAGTAGCACTGCTTAGCAGGCTTTGCGCCGTCCGTTCAATCACAGGCTGCCAACATGCTGGGATTTCCATGCAGGCTGCACCCGCACTACAAACAAGCTGAGGAAAAAGTGATAAAGGCAAAAGAGCGGGAACCAGAAAAAAAACCTGTAGAGCCTTTCTTTTACACGTGTTCTACAAAATGACAAGATTCTTTTGGTATACCTCAAAATTGCTGAATAGTCTGAAACCATGTGGATTTGATACATTGTGTACTTTCTTTCTTTCTGTACTTTTTGTTGCTGTGACAACATGAAGGACACAAAATGTCCAAAAACACTTGCTATAAGAACAAGTGAGCTTGGCAGTCAACACTCCAAAGGTTTTTTGTTAAAGTTACAGAAATCCAAATATATAAAAAAAAAAATAAAAATAAATAAACTAAACATTGTAGACTCAATTTTTTTTGCTGTATTTAGTGTATTTTAGCATCCTGAAGATGATTCCAGCATTAATTTCATTGTGCTCATTTTGAAGATTTTGACAAATTCACCCAAAGTGTACAATCAGGCTGAAAACGCATTTAAAGCAATAAAAAGTTCATTTTGGCTCTCACACCTAAACTAAACGTTGTAGACTCAAAATTTTTGGTGTATTTAGTGTATTTTAGCATCCTGAAGATGATTCCAGCATTAATTTCATTGTGCTCCTGCTCATTTTGAAGATTTTGACAAATTCACCTGAAGTGTACAATCAGGCTGAAAACGCATTTAAAGCAATAAAAAGTTCATTTTGGCACTCACACCTAAACTAAACGTTGTAGACTCAAAATTTTTGGTGTATTTAGTGTATTTTAGCATCCTGAAGATGATTCCAGCATTAATTTCATTGTGCTAATGCTCATTTTGAAGATTTTGACAAATTCACCTGAAGTGTACAATCAGGCTGAAAACGCATTTAAAGCAATAAAAAGTTCATTTTGGCTCTCACACCTAAACTAAACGTTGTAGACTCAAAATTTTTGGTGTATTTAGTGTATTTTGGCATCCTGAAGATGATTCCAGCATTAATTTCATTGTGCTAATGCTCATTTTGATGATTTTGACAAATTCACCTGAAGTGTACAATCAGGCTGAAAATGCATTTAAAGCAATAAAAAGTTCATTTTGGCTCTCACACCTAAACTAAACGTTGTTGACTCAATTTTTTTGCTGTATTTAGTGTATTTTAGCATCCTGAAGATGATTCCAGCATTAATTTCATTGTGCTCCTGCTCATTTTGAAGATTTTGACAAATTCACCTGAAGTGTACAATCAGGCTGAAAACGCATTTAAAGCAATAAAAAGTTCATTTTGGCTCTCACACCTAAACTAAACGTTCTAGACTCAAAAATTTTGGTGTATTTAGTGTATTTTAGCATCCTGACGATGATTCCAGCATTAATTTCATTGTGCTCCTGCTCATTTTGAAGATTTTGACAAATTCACCTGAAGTGTACAATCAGGCTGAAAACGCATTTAAAGCAATAAAAAGTTCATTTTGGCTCTCACACCTAAACTAAACGTCGACACAAAATTTTTGAAAAAAATAAAATAAAAATCCAAATATGACCGTTATTTAATTTAATGCTTAGTTTATATGTCTATCACTTCCTATTTATAGTTTAAAGTTTGACCATAAAAGTTCCATTCATACTTTAAGTATCAATCTTAATCAGTCCCTATCGGAACGCTTGCCTAAGAAATGTGTTGAAATGAAAATGAGTTTGCCGCACTGTAGAGTTGTTTGCGGCAAAGATTGATGCCCTGTCAAAGTGAGCCCGGCTTTTGCCGTAGACGCGTCAGTCAATCGATTCGCCCCAAAGACACTTGAGATCATTTGCATTCAACAATGCCGATCATTCTTCACATCCGATAAAAATCTAGCCGCCGTGTCAAGAGGGGTTGATGTGTAAAAGTTGGAGAAATGGCAGGAAGGGCTTGTTTTTGATCACACTCTATTACCTTCTTTACGGGAGCCGTTTGACGGGGGCAAAAAGCTCCTGTTATTGGATTTGCTGTGATAATTCCGTTACGACCTGTCATGCGGCTGATAATGTCATCGCGCTTGAGCGGGGATAAGACCGTAAAAACAATATATTGCTCTAATGCCGTTCAGTTTAACAAAAAAAAAAAAAAAAAATATATATATATATATATATATTGTGAGCTGTTAACCACAGTTAAATTATATATATTTCCCCCCCCCCAAAAAAAAATAAAAATAAATAAATATATATATATATAAATAAATAATAATGATTATTAAATATTATAAATTGGCATACTAGACCACTGTAAGCTACAAACGCTACAACGATGTGTGTTTTGAATTTGAAGTGTGATAAAATGGGCATTTGTTTGTGAATACAGATGTCATATTTCCACGCCGGGTATAAGCAAAAGGCAGACTCTGCCCAGCAGTAGACGAGCGAATGAATGAGCATGTCAGTATCCAGGTTTTCATCTGGACAGGATGAATATATGTCATCCTGTGACTGCAGGCTACACCAACCATGCGGCTAGTTGAAGTGCACAAAAATGAACTGACATTTGAGTTATGGTGGTGGAACTCAAAACAGCAAGCTGAACTCCACCCCCGAGAAAGGACAGAGACAGAATGAGCTATTGTGGTCTGCTTGAAAGAAACTTTTAATATAAAGTTGGTAATATCTTGGATTTCTGAGTTTCGCTCTTCCATTATGAAAGTTCTGTACCTTATTATTCAAACTAGGGCAGGGCGATATGGCCCCAAAAAATAAAATCTCGATTTTTGCAGTCATTCAAGGACAATTTCAATCTAATAAACCCAACAAACATTTTTTTAAAATTTTCATTTAGTCAAAAATAATTCCAGTGCAAAATGTTCAGACAACAACAATTATGTATACTGATTCTAAATTAGTTAATAAATTGAACATTCATAGTTTGTTCTTAAATGCCACATTTAATAATATTAAGTAGTTGGTAGCTATTTTAAACATGTCTTGTAAAGCACCCATCCAGCATTCTCACACTTGTGCAAAATTACAACTCACAAAAACATTTGAATGTAACAGAACATAAGATCAACAGCTCTTAACTCATTCACTGCCATTGACGGCTATAGACGTCAAAAATTCATTTGAACTATTTCTATTAGTTTAGAGTATGAAGACCTATATTTTTTATTGTACATTTAGAACAGATACAATATTTGTGATTAATTGTGAGTTAACTAGTGAAGTAATGCGATTAATTACGCTAAAAAAAATTGTATTGCCTGACGCCCCGAATTTTTGATCATCTTTAAATTTTTAATTGTAATTAATCGCATGACTTCTATAGTTAACTCACGATTAATCACACATTTTGTTAACAAAAGTAAAAAAAAAAAGTTTAACTAATAAAAATAGTTCAAATGAATTTTTGACGTCTATAGCCGTCAATGGCAGTGAATGAGTTAATAATCCAGAAGACAAAATTCAATGTCACGATTTAGCAAATTTTTAACGATTAGATTTTTAAAATGACGATGTATCGAATTCATTCGATTTATTGCCCAGCCCTAGAAGAAACTATAGATTCTATTTTTGTAGATGGCGCATGCGGAAATGATGGCCTGCGCTGATTTTCATGCAGATGCCAATTTTTCCGATCACGTATGGATCGCTGTGTCCTTTCCCTCGATCATAGTGACGTCCATGCGAGATGTGTCAAAGGAATTGTTAAAATTAATTCTAATACGAAACTAATAAGGACGTGCTGATTGTAACGGTAACTAATTGACATGTCTGTTGGGGGACGCTAGCTTGTCAATGTTAGCTTGAGCAGTTTTAAAACTTTATTTGACTAGTGTTCGGAACGAAGACGTGAAGGCTATTTGCAAACAAATTCACCATTTTCATCCGTGTATTTTTGTTGTTTTGTTTTTTTCCCCCTCTCGGCTTCTACGAAAATTCAATATCCATTAGCTTGCTTGCTAAAGAAGCCAAAAACACGAATTAGAGGGTGGTAGCCAACCAGTAAACGGAAAGCTATACAAATGTCGATAACACAGTCTCTCTCTATGTATATTATTTGTAATTTAAACCATGAATGGAGCATAGACAAGATAAACATTTAAACTACTGTCTGTGATTTTCCTCTCTTTTATATAAGCACAGTACCTACCAACATGTTCAAACATAAGTAATAAGACATTTCAAGAGAATTCGAGGAGTCACTTTGATTGTTCACAAAATGACTCAAATTGCCCTTTTTGAAGCTCCGGCTTGCGCACATCTGCCAAATTACCAACGCACGGTCTAACATGCCTCGGCACAGATTTACGCCGCAAAGGATTTGTGCTGGTCATAAAAAAATCAAGTGCTGTATTTCTCACAGCTTGGACTTGAGAACCCTGAACACACTCGTGGTGGATCAGAAAGACATGCAGTCTGGGTTTTACAGGAGCCAAAACTTGATGGATGTTTGTATGAATATTTCAAGGCAATAATACTTGATTCATTATAGGAATGCCTGTTTTTGTACTCGGACCACCAGAACAGTCATATATACGTGCAGTTTACAATGAGGTCAGGCAGTTTTAAGATTTTCTTGGTGACCAATTAGGTAGTGATGGGAAAATGAAGCTTCATGAAGCACTTGCGATATTTTTTACTCCTCTAGATGGTGCTCTTGGTTTAGAGATGAAGGCTAGCGCAATGATAATTGATTACATTTGCACTGCATCTTGGATCCAAGAGTGCCATCTAGAGGAGTCAAAAAAATATCACAAGTGCTTCATGAAGCTTCATTTGTCCATCACTACAATTAGGCAATCCAAGTCCAATTTTACAGCAAATTCTTGTGGCCTCGTTATACAACCCTGAGGGTCAGTCAGTTTTCTTCCCAATAAATGATATAAGCACAGTCCATCTTTAAATATTGACAGATCTTTATTTATATTGAATTAAAAATATAGTTTTGACAGATTCATGTAACAAAACAGAGGGATACATCTTTAAAATGTCATTTTTACAGAAATGTACCAATGAAGCAGTGGAAAGAAACTGTTTCTGCCCTATAAAGTAGTTCCCAGTCTTTTGTTTGTTTGTTTGTTTGTTTTTACATGAAAAAAAGTTCTCATGATAGCGTTGTTTGCAAGTGAAATTTGGAAATGAAGAATTTCATGAGCAGTAAATGGAGATGTTATATATCTTACATCAGGCTGGGGTTTGCTGACAAAATAACCTGTGCAAATATTCATACATTTACAAATACAGTAAAAGTAGCATCAACAGTAGTAAAGCCTGCCATAACAGGCAGATACATTTAATTGAACTAAAGTGGATATCACTCCCACCCTATATAACATTTCAACATAATCTCAGTAGTCATTAGTTTACAGTGTATTGTTTCTTCACACACAGCCTCTATTTACAACACAAGTTGTGCTTCAGTCTGATTGGAAAATTGTGCATCCATGAAATGGTCTTGAAATGATAAGCCTCCTGATAGCCGGGCCTGTAAATTTATAACTAATTATGCGACTCTCAAACCAATGATAAGCTCAGTAAACCTCGGTGCCCCAATTTGTAGCGCACCATTCATTCAGCTTCTTCTCACTTGTGACTAATGCACAAAATGCCAAGCAAGGTCAGATGAAGATGTTAGTAAAAATCCTGAAGTTATTTTTGAATACAAAACATTACTGCAATATTGGTAAAGCCCAAACATGAGTTTTTGAAAGAGTATTTAAAAGACCAAATTCCATCAATATGATGTGTCTCTTTTTTTTTATTTTAGGAGGCTTATTTACAGAAATCCGCAACCCCTGAAAATAAACAACTTAAGATCAAATTAAACTACCCAATGAAATCAAACCTCAAATACCAGAGCATTAAGTCTAACCGTTGATAAACGTGATACTGTATATTGAATATCTTTTAGTATTGCAAGGGCATCTTAAAACAGTACAAAACATCAGAGATGAATATTATTGAGTGAGCTATGGGGGATATGTGAGTATACCACACGCACACAATAATAATAATAATAATAATAATACTAATATAAAAACTGCAACAAAGTGAGCGAGAGCGAAGGTCACAGTTCGCCAAGTTGTGCTGAAAGTACAATCCCACAATCACAGGGGGATGATGGGCCAACAACAGATCCTGCAAGCATTTTTAAAAAAATTGTCAAATTACGCGTACGTAATATATATATATATATATATACTGTATATGTATACTGTATAGCTATTTACAGAAAAGAGGCCCTGCAAAAAAATAGTCACGCAACAATGCAAAAAGAGAAATCTAGAAAATCTTCAGCTTGAAAAAAAAACCATCGTTGCCATATTTAGAGCTGCCACCTACGAAAATACTACTAATGTATTTTTAATTCAACAATACGTGATGATCGACACATGATCGAAATGTGTGATGAGGTTATAACAAAAATATTGATGACTTTTACAATACAGGTAATTACATTGTAAAACTGTGCTTGGTCAAACGTCCCCTTTTGCGACAGCATTGTATTAATGCACACTTTAGAAATCATGTGTGACAGGCACACACGCTTTGGATACAATATATTACACGCACACACACACACACACGCACACACACACAGTGTTGTAGAAAAAAACGTCAGTGGTTCTTTTGAAGTCTACTTGGTGCACTGCCAGCAACTCTTCGTAGCTGAGTGATTTCGTGCGACCTTCTCACAGAAGCATGTGCATTTCCAGTTCTTTCCATTTAGACCATTTCCAAGTCTTTTGTGTAGGAACAAAAAAGACAGACTGTCCTTGTGATATGAAAAATCAAAGCGTAGAAATAAAAATTAGACAGGATTAAAAACCATCTCAAGTCGTCACTCGCAGGCTAGGTGAGTTAGAATCGGAGATAATTTGTTCCATTTCAAGGGTTAGTGGTGAATTGTACTTTTCTTGAAGATAACACATACAGATGATTAACATATAATCAATTCGACATCTAATCAGTTTTTAACCCTGGAGAACCCAAGAACCCTTTTCTTCTTTGGAAAATTATGAATTATACATTAAATAATTGCTATAAATTCACTGAACACCAAAAAATATGTTTTTTCAATTTTAACCCTTTATTCCCTAATTTAGGATTACGGCAAAATTTGACCCTTTTGGGATTTAGGGGTATCATTTCGAAAAATTCTGAATAACAAAAACTGTCAGTAAACTATTTAGAATTTAAGAAAATAATCAATAAAATACACAGCTACATTGAACAATATAATTTTTTTGTTTTATTTGTTGCATTTTAGAACTGGATTTTGAATGTACAAACACACTTTGGCCAATGGAAACAAGAACACAGGGACAAAATCACTGCAAAAAAAAAAGTAGCAGAATTTATAGGGACCAAATTTGACCCGTGGGTTTTCCAGGGTTAAATAAGAACATAAAAAAAATAATCCATCATGTCATGTGAGACATACGGAAAAATAACCAAGATGCTGAATTGGGACCCAGAAGAGGTAAGTAAATAAACTGTAAACGATAAGAACAATAAAAACTTTGTTTGCACAATTCCTGAAGTCATCCACTATATATTTTTTTAACGGGAATAGAGGCTTCAAGCCTCGAGACTTCTGAAAGCTAGTTAAATATGAATGATGAAAAAAAAAAACGGTTTCTTCTACAGTTTACTAGTTTAATACAAAATATAAAACGGAACCATTTATGATGATCATTTTTTATTGCCTGCGATATGCTATGAACTGGAAACAAAAACATTCCACTCCCCTCTTCTGGACATATTCTCCTTCCTTACAATGAAAGTACATTGTTGGTGCATATCATAAAAATAAGCATAAATCTGAATTAGTGGATGAGCACATCTGAAAGGGGGTTGAACTGTAAAACTGATATGACTAAACACATTAAACAACGGTCTTCATCATAAAACTGACTGTGCCCTCAAAACCGCCCAAACCTTTCTGGCCTATAGTGGACCATAGTGAAAATTGTTGCTAACTTTATTATTTGATATCCCCCCCAAAAAATTGGATCGGCTTCCAAATTGTCCAGAGTGTGTCTGCTTTTACTATTTGCTTCACATAGTGTTGAAAAGTAAAAGGGCGAAGAATGACACTTGTGGTCAACAATCGGAGTTGTTGCACCATCTTACTGCTGAGATTTCGCAACATTGATGCATTGGTGAGGTAACGTTTGTAGAATGCTAATACGTTAAGAGTTTGAGATTACAAGCCATTGCCTGTCGTGGAAGTTTTCTGAGTGGGTGAGATGTTGGGGAACACAATCCCCCCCCCCCCCCCCCCCCTCGGAACAACAAGGATGAAGTAGCATTCAAAAAAGCTAAAAGCCACTCTGGCTGCACGAGAGCCCCCCCACTGGTTTTCTCTTCCATAAGATAGGCTTTTCTTTCCATTCAGATCCATTATGGAGCCTTATGCTGACTCTCAACTACGGTCACTTATATACTTATGCACACACACGAGTGCCAATAACACCGTATAGCAAAAATGGACTTGTATAACTCACAATGTCACAAATTTACATGAAAACTTCAGAACACTATATGGACATAATGATTGGGGCACCTTACAAAATATGGACTTGGCCTTTCTTTGGAAGTGCAAAATAAAGGGACTAGGGCTAAAAAAAACGATCGATTAATTAGAGATTTCTGGTAATCCTATATTTTGTCATTTAATTCACTATAGAAGTTATTTTCTTTTCTATCAGTCTTTTCATGGCTGAATGGCAAAATAAGCTCGTCGATAAGGTTATTTTCTAAGAATTTAGAAATCCCTTGGGACTCAGGACACAATGCTCATCGGGACTGTCCCGTTTTTTGGTCATCCTATATTTTATCATTTAATTCATTGTAAAAATTCTTTTTTTTTTTGTATCATCAGTCTTTTCATGGCTGAATGGCAAGAAGCAAAACAAGCCCGTAGATTAGGTTACCTTCTAAGAATTTAGAAATCCTTCATGATTTAGGCTCAAACGGGACTGTCTCGTTTAAATCCCAAATTCTTGTCATCCTCTATTTTGTCATTTAATTCACTATAGAACTTATTTTCTTTTCGATCAACAGTCTTTTCATGGCTGAATGGCAAGATGGAAAACAAGACTGTAGATAAGGTTACCTTCTAAGAATTTAGAAATCCCTCATGACTTAGGCTCAAACGGGACTGTCCCGAATAAATCCCAAATTCTGGTCATCGTTTTGTCATTTAATTCACTATAGAATTTCTTTTCTATCATCAGTCTTTTCATGGCTGAATGGCAAGAAGCAAAACAAGCCCGTAGATAAGGTTACCTTCTAAGAATTTAGAAATCCCTCATGACTTAGGCTCAATCGGGACTGTCCCATAAATCCCAAATTCTGGTCACCGTTTTGTCATTTAATCCACTATAGAACTTATTTTCTTTTCTATCATCAGTCTTTTCATGGCTGAATGGCAGAAAAGGAAAACAAGCCTGTAGATAAGGTTACCTTCTAAGAATTTAGAAATCCCTCATGATTTAGGCTCAAACGGGACTGTCCCGGTAAAATCCCTAATTCTGGTCATCGTTTTGTCATTTAATTCACTATAGAATTTCTTTTCTTTTCTATCATCAGTCTTTTCATGGCTGAATGGCAAGAAGCAAAACAAGCCAGTAGATAAGGTTACCTTCTAAGCATTTACATTTGAGTCATGCCAGTAATCCGTTAAACTAACTTTCCATAAAATTGCACTGACATTTATTTAGCGTTGATCCTTTCTGCGCACAGTCATCGCATACGAACACTGTGTATTCCATCTGAAGGTTAATGGCGCTTCTCTGGGAGAATCCATTTTAGGTGGCAACGGGTTTATCTTGAAACGCTAATGCATTTAGTTATGAATTCAAATTTGGAGATTATATTGGCGTGTCAAGGCTGGCGGCGCGTGTAAAGAACAATACTGCACTTGATAAATAATTGAATTCCATTACTGGCGCAAGAACATGTAAAAGAAGTGTGTGGGTTTGCAACATCTGGGCTTTAGCATGACTGGCTTTTTTGCTGGCAAGTCACAACAACTCTGCGGGCTTGCATCATTTTCACAGGATAAACACAAGCAATGCCAATGTGCACTTGCTGCCACAAGTTCAACTCCGTAGGAAGTATTGAAAATAGGCGACGGGGATTATTATTTTATGATTATGAAAGTAAAAGTATAATGAATCAGTCATGGCAATAATCCTCTCTTTGGGCTCTCCATTATTTTTGGATCATTTCCCCATTCGTAATGAATCTATAACTCTTAATTACTGGTTACTTTTGTGTCTCTGGACCTACAAGGGCTGGCTTTTGAAAAAAAAACAGAACATAGGAATTGTATGAAATTTTTTGTGATACTGCTAATGTAGCACTGTCAGTACATGCTGAGTCTTTGAGCCAGGATGAAATCACAAAGGCTTTCACACCGGGTTGAAAACTTTGAAATTGTTTGTAAAGTGAGGGTAGCTCAAGGCTCATTTCCCGTGCTACAGATGGGCGACTATACCACAGTGTTCCTCTGTCTGTAGGGAGGAGGCGGTAACACATTGCCGGCTTTCATGGCCGCCTCCGACAAGTATTCCTGGTTTTCGGCGACAGCGGGGCGGATGCGTCCATTCTGCCTGTAGAAGAAGCGCGTGCTGCAGTCCTGCAGGTACTCCGGGTTGTGCAAGGAGCTTTTGGGAGGGAGGCTGTGCTGCCAGTATTCAGGATTGTCAAAAGCAGCCTTCTTGCCTTTCTTATCGACCATGATGGTGCCACCGGTAATGCCTGAGTGCAGCGCGTGTCCCGAATGCCCGGGATGCAGGGTGTGTGACGGATACGCCGCGTGCGGGTGGGGGAGGTGACCTGGGGCCAGCACGTATCCAGAGGATGGGACTGAGTGGCTTGATGTTGATTTGTTGACTGTCTGCGAGACTGTTTGGGCAGCAGAGGTCCCCGGGACGGAGAAGGAGACGGCGGAAGCTAATCCGTTCTTGTCCCCGGTGTTAAGGAAGGTATTCAGGTAAAGTGGCTCGTTGACATACTCGTCGCTCCTGTGGCTGCTGAAGGTGGCGGCGGCGGCGGCGGCGGTGGCAGCGGAAGCGGCTCCGGCCATGTGCAGTGTGTGGCAGGCTCCTCCATCGACCACTGCATGGGCTTCTCCGTTTCTGCGACGTGTAATGAAAGGGTTCTCCTCAACGGGGTTGGTGTATTCTGGACAGAGGAAGAGAATTTACATTTGAGAACATTTATTGTGCAGACCTCAAAAGTCAAAATCAAAACTCAGGAATCGTGTAAAAAACAAGCATAATATTGCTGATATAGATGTTTTATGCTACTTCTATATTAGTATATTTTAATCTTATAGCTAAACATAGCCTTGGCATAATGTTTAGTGTCATTTTCAGTTCCGGTTCTGTTTAACGAGTATATTTTCTGTAGACGCTTATCAATTTGTCTGATATCTTGTAGCTCAGTTAGATGTTCTCCGCTTTAACATGGTTTCAGCCAGACATTTGTGAAAAGCGAAGTCAATCATCCTAAGCACTTCATTTAGATGTTAAACATGCTAGCTGTGTCTGTCTTAGGTTAGCTTAGCAATTAGCATGGCATCGACATCATTCCTCAACATCTCTTTGTGAGAACAATACTTGTAAATTGTGGAGCTTATTCACCGCCATGGAGGGAATTATTACTGACTCAAGGAGAAACGTGTTTCGCCACACTAGTAGCCAATGAAGCAGCACCGAGCTTTCCTCGACCGCCTATGCCTCGGTAGCAAAGCTATTTGGACAGCTTCCGTGATCCTGAAAAAAACATCAAAATCTGTTTTTCTCAGTTTTGCTATTCAGTGTGTTTAACGAAGTGCAAAATATAAATTTTGGGCAATTCAACTAAATATTTTCAGTTTTGCTGTCATGAAAGCTGTCTGTCCCACTTTTTACCACAAAGAAATAAGAGTTTACAGAACTATTTGTACCATGTACAACTTAAAGATGTAAGTAAAAACAACTCAGCAAATAGTTTTGGAGCAAACTTCATGCTTGCTTTGCTGTGGTAGCTAACATTGTTGCCATAAATGTCAATAAGTTATATTTTAAAGTTGTTCCAACTTAAATGACAAGTTGTTGACAAGTACAAGTTGCTGTTTTTCTCTCTCTACAGCTTACCCTCCAGATAAGCAAAATTAGCTGTAGTAAGACTGTAGTAAGAAGAGCTGATTATACAGTCGGACTTATCTACAGCTATGTAGAAAACTAGACATAACTCTGTTGTGTTCTTTTTTCTTCTTCTCCAAAGATCGTTAACTATTCCATGTTAGTGTTTTATTTAAAACATATACATTTATTTACTATTTTCTAAGAAAACATGGATCCCATAGTTAAAAAAAAACTTGACGCGATATAGAAAACTGAGATGTGTTTTGGACTCTGCAACCCAGAAATATTTAAAAACAGCTGTCAGACCTTACGCAACAAAAGTTATGTTCCCCACTGTAATCGGTTCCTAGTGACATTTTGTTCTTATTGTGTAGTTACTTACAGTAATCAAAACAACAACCCTTTCAATATCACACACTGCAGTTGTAGTTCACATTTGAGTAAGTAGATGACATGAGACTGTAAAAAAGCAGAGGTCTGTAATAAAAGTAACATTACATAAATTATCTAGTAGTTCTCTGCTGTCCAGACTGTTTTCACTCTCCCTCGAGGAAAAAATGTAGATGAAGTGTGCCGAGCTGTCGAAAAATTTAAATTGTTTCCCGTTTTAGTTTTTAAATGTGTTTTTTCCCCCCCACCCCTTAACCTGCCGTCCTCTGGCACCGGAGTAATAAAGTTTCTGATGATTCTACACTCAATTTATTCAGTTCCACTTAGTATGTTTACTTATTACTGTCAAAGTAACCTGAACTCTTCTTCTCTCTCATGGTAGTCGTGTAAGGATCCTGTTCTTTCTCCCCCTTGGCTGCTCGTTCTGCAAGGAGACTAGTTGGGTCTGCACTGTAACGCTGTCCACTGCAATCCTCCCGCCCACCTATTGGGGGAGGGGGGGGAGCAACAAAAACATAATGGCCAATTTATACCATCTTAATCTAAATGATGGAGCTGCACAGTAAAAATGGAGATTTGAATTATGCAGACACAAATCTAGTCATAAAATATCACCAATCTCAGCAGTCTCTTCAAGTTCTAAGTACCGTCTAAGTCCGTTTTACCTTGCCCGGTAGAAAGTGCTGATCCAGCCGCAAGGACGCTTGATCTCGGGGAGGCCTGCTTCCTTAAAGTGCCATTACATCGCGGATCTTCCTGTTTGGCACGGACAAACCCACCAGCAGCCTGCCCTCCCGAAGCCAGGTCCTGGGTAACGAGGCAGGTGCCGCTCAAAGGCGGAACCGAGGCTACCCTTGGGAGGGTGGCCATCACGTTCTGCCTGTTGAAATTAGGATCCTGGTAGCAAAACTGGTTTGGGAGAGAAGAGAGAAAAGGAGAAAAGCAGAGGATTTTAGATGTGTGTCATTTCTGTATTGATCTGCGAAACTCGTCTGACTAGCAAGAGGTTAAATCTGTACTTTTAGATTACAATATACAAAAATTGAAAGCGACAGAAGACATATCGTAAGCACACAAATGTGAATATCTTCCAATTCACTTTTATGGCAGCATGATGGACGAATCATCAAAATTTAGTGGTTTTAGGTTCGGATGCGTTTTTCTCTAAAATAGGAATTTCAACCTTGTAACATTAAAATTGCTGAAACTGCAATTGCAATTTTTGAGGTACTTCCATGTATTATAAATCAGAAAAAACTAATTATATATATAAAAAAAAAAAAAAGTAAAAAAAAAAAAAATCAGGGAATTAAGTGAATTAAGATAATTAGAATATGTGAATATCTCAATTTTCATTTTTCTTCTACTAGAAGGTAAAAGTTAACCTACCGTTATTGTTAAAGAGTTAACCTCCTGTCGTTGTTAGGCAACACGGCCATACATGCGTCTTCTGTTCGATTTCGTGCTGGAGGGTCACATTATGATGTATTTTCGACTTTTATTGGCTGCTATGTGCATTTATATAAATCATTTGTGAAATGACGTTAGAGGTGAGAAATTCGGATAGTTATCTTGAGGCAGATGAGCTCAGCTAAAGTCAGCTAAAAACATGTTAGCTCATGATGCACATTCATGTCTACTAATCACTTCTTTTCATACATTCCGACGACAATTTTAATTTTTTGGATGCTTGGGAATGAAAATAGAGACTTTATGGAGGGTATTTTGGGAGAAATCTCAAAATCAACATTTTGACCACCCAATTTATCTTTTGTCAATTACTTGAAACTAACCTTTGCCACCTTTAGCCGGAGCGGGTCACATATATGCACAGTTGTACACATTTATTTTTTATAGCTAATTCTAGCTGTCACAAGTTTAAATCAGGTGTGCTTTTGTAGTCCGGAGATTATGTTATTTAGTCATTTAGTATTCTGGTGGGACAACTAAGGTAAATTTGTTATAAATTTGCAAATTGCACGATGCCCCCAAAAGGAAATCCAATTTTATTTTTAATTGTTTTATTAGGATTTATTAGGAAAAACTAAACCAGCTTTTGAGACAACTAATGGAAAACAATAGCACTTAATTAAATAGCACAACAAAACACAAAATCTTAGAAGTATCCAGGAGCCAGTGATCCTGATTTCCATTGGAGGTTCATTTTCAGCTGTTTTGCCTCATTGCTTCCCAGTTCTACTTAAATCATTTTTTTTTTCCCAACACTTCTGACTTCTGTACAACATGATAACATCTTACAGTATCTTTTAAAATGACACGAGCCAGTCAGTGTGCGATATTAACTGAACAGTTAAAATGCAAGGAGCATTATTTCCTTCTGTCTCAAGGAAGGATCACAATGTGTGGTCCGCCTGCAGCTGTTAAATGAAACTACCATGCTCGTGCTGTGCTGTAATTTGTTGCTTAAATTGTCGAAATCACTCCGGCTCAAATTCTCATTTTCTTAAGAGATGAAAAAAAAAAGAGGAGACTGTTTTCAATCTGATTTATATATTTTGATCAAAATCTCCACACCCATGCATGAACCTCTGAGACTATAATCCATCTTTTTGAAGGTGAATAGATATAAAGACAATACCTTGCTGGGATCCATGCGCGTTTGTGACGTGTACGTCAGCGGCGGGAGATTGAGCGAGTGGGGCACCACGTACTCCTCAGCATCCATCAGGTCTTCCAGCTCCTCTTCATCCAGGAGACTCTGGAAGAACTTGCTATCGTTTGGACTCGGCAACTTCATACGGTCGTCCCCCTAAGAACAATTGATACGATCAATCTGTCAAAAAATGTCATGAGAGTTCAAATGTGTCTCAGATAAAGAGTCCGCAGTATGTCAAACAATGATTACCTCCGAAAAGAATTTCCTCTCAGTGACCCTCAGGGAACTAAACACAATTAAGTGTGACAGTTAAGTTGACAAAAGGGAGTGGCTAAGAAAATAAATACATATTAATGTCATCCTTTTAAAATGACAGCAATTTGACTGTAATCTAGTGTGTTGGCTTAGTTAAAAGGCATCAGTAATATTTTATATATACAGTAGTTATGTTACAGGGGTAAATGTAATTTAAGGGTAACAGATTTTCCTTAACATTATATTGACCTTGAGAGAATAAATATTTGAAATCCATATAAATGTTTGAGTTGCATAATTTAAAGGAGGAGTTGGCGACTGGACATCTTCAGTATCAAGTTTACTTTTGATTATATTCATACATATTCATGTGGGGTGCACGGGGATTACTTCAACCTCTGTAAATTGAGTTAACATGGGTGGAATATCATGTCTCCATTTGTAATGATGGAGTCTTTTAGTACATTAGATCCTGCAATATCAATATCACGAAGCCTTTGGCTCGGAATGATAATCTGAACTAAAGGGGAGATCTGGATTACACACTTCTCACTTCTCTCTTATTCTGTACATACTTTGAGAGAAACAATCAAGTCAAAACAGGACATTTTCTTTCTTGACGTTTATGAAAAGTTGAACATCTAGACAACATTGCCGTCAAAACGGTTTGCGTTCACACAAAGCTGAAAAGACCATTAAATTATTATCATTTACATGCCATGCTGGTTTGTTTTTTGAGCAGCACACAATATGCAACTACACAATATGAAACTACACGATATGAAACTACTTTTCTTGACATCTGGCTGTTTTTTTTTTTTTTTAGCATTTAAAAAAAGCTAATTTCTTTTAATTCCTTGTTTAAATTATCATGTTTATATTTAAAGTTTAAATTTTATATTTAGTTAAAGTTTGCATTTCTGCTCTCCAAAACAAGCACATTTTCTCCATCCCATAGAAATGGAAACGGCCCCTCAAACTGAACATATTGATTAAGCATCCCAAACAACATTCCAAAGTTTATTTTTGCCCACTTTTAGGTTATGTTTTGAAAATACGACCGAATCGGTGTATTCCAACAGTCTTGAACGAATCATACTTGAATAACGAGGTATCGCTGTGGATCACGGGCCATCCTGGTGAACTCTGCTGCCAACTCTCTGAACTTGGGTCGGCTGTCCGCATCAATCATCCAGCCTGGAAGGATTGCAAGATGATAATGTCAAGTTTTGATACACATACGTTACGTTAAGCATTTGGAAGTTGATGGAGGAGTAACTGGACCTTACTTAAACACAGTACGTCAATTTTGATGTCAGTGCTCGATTTTGGTGACTAAATCCTGCGTGACGTGTAGCGTATCCATGCGGAGACGGGTTACACCCGATATTGGTAATATCGCAAACGAGTGCAGGAAAGCGGATCCGCGAGCGGGAGGACTACGCAGCTGTGGGATTGGTCACAGCTGATTTCAACCATGGCCCATCAAAGCGGCTCTTTTCATTCCCTTTCAATGTAGCATGCTAGCTGCACACTAGAATCCCAACTTGGAGGAAGCACATCTGCGCCACACGATCATTCCTGCGCCCCCCATATCTGTGCCAGCCAGTGGGATGATTAAAAAAATACTACAATAATGATAATAATAACAACAATAATAAAATAAAAAATAGGGTTAGGGTTAGGTTTTCTTCTTTGGAAAATTATGAATTATACATTAAATGACTGCTATAAGTTCACTGAACACGAAAATATATGTTTTTTTCAATTTTAACCCTTTTTTTGAACTAGCTCAGAGTTGCTAATTTATCAAAAAATATATATAAAACATACTCCTAGGCATTCTGCAACATGATATGAAATAGATTAACAAAAAAAACCCCACAAATTAACCATCTGATGGTTTGCTGAGAAGATGGTTTTGTTTGGATTGATTTCCAGCTCAACAAAACAGCATGTTGCCAGCCATCTTGTCACCACCACTCTGGCTCATGTAAGTGCAATATTCATCCACTAGATGGCCCCATGCAGGGGTCAGAAGTGGCACTCTGGACTTTTGAAGTTAAATTTGTAAAAAAAAAAAGAAAAAAAAAAGGTCTTTGTTATTTGAGTAGCAGAATTTATAGGGGCCAAATTTGACCCCATGGGTTCTCCAGGGTTAAATTTATTTAGAAGGTTTGGGAGCTCAGAATCTGCCTGTTCCCAATTAAATCCACCAAAATCACGTTAGAGCACCTGTGCCAATATTTAGACATGGTCTGAGCGAGCGCAAGTTCAGTTCGATTGTCACTCTGCCGAGTACAAGTCTCCCTTATAACGAGCATAACGAGCCTTGCGCTTGCACGGAAATTTGGTTCCGCAAGCATTTGCGCATCTACTGAAACCTTAACGTTGAAGGCGGCACATGGATCAAATCATGTCAATTTTTTTTTGCTTTGGACACAAATTTATTTCTTATTCAATTGAAGCTAAAAGGAAAAGTGGGAGAATGATTGTGGAAAAGACCACGACCACATCTTTTCTCGTAATGAATTAGATCAAATATGCAGAGGAATGGAATATAAGAGATTCTATGGAGATGCGCCGTCTTATAGCAAATATAGAAAAAGGCTAAGAGCTTTTTTTTCCCTTTCAAAAAAGAATAAAAGATTGCCTTTCCTGCTTAGGGTCTGAGCTTATATGGAAGCACTTTTATAATGTGTTGTTCTTGGGAGTTGTATGTATCGTGATGCAACAACACTCCAGATAGGTGACAGTGACCTCATTCGGCTGTGAATGCGTGCCTGCTTGCCAGGTGGCTGCTGGTTCAAAGTGTCATCAAAAGGCAAGGTGACTGGCAGGACTAGAGCCTGCAGGCTGAGGTAAAACTGGCACAAAATCCGAGGTTTACTGGCAGGGCCATGCCAGGACATGGGGGAGCAATCAATGAAGCCAACGTGTTGGTGGTGAGGTTACGGAAAGTTTGAGCGGAATAAGTTGCATGTCTTACAAACTTTTTTTTTCTTCTTCACAAATTCAGGTGTGTTGGTCAGAACAATCCTACAATGGCATTTATTGTAACCACTCAAACGGGTACATCTCAGTCTGCTAAATGAACCGAGTGATTCAAACAGATTGTTTAATAAAATGTTGCCGTTGTTAGTTTGCAGTTTTGTTTGTCTCACAGAATGGTGAAACTACAAAATAACTTTCCACGCAACCAATACATGTGCATGGTCATAAATCTTTTTAATGCATACATTGTGCATGCATAAAGTGAGAGTAAAGATGCCGAGGCTGGTGTGCAAAAACTAATTTTTTTTAGTTTATACTGTTGTAAGTCTTAAAAGATAACAAGGGTTGGTGTTTTCAGATTTATGTACATTTGTAAAAATAAATAAATAAATAAATAAAATTAACATTAATACTGTATCTCACAAAAGTGAGTGCAATTTCACTTAGGAGTGTACTCACTTTTGTTGTCGGATCTTTAGCTATTAATGGCTGTATTTTGAATTATTTTGAGGGAACAATAAATTTATACTGCCATGTAAGATGATATAAGATGTACAATGACTACTTTTCATTGTGTCAAAGTGTCATTTTTTCAGAGTGTTTTTCTGTGAAAATATATAATTTAATATCAGCAGAAATGTGAGGGGTGTACTCACGTTTGTGAGATACTGTATTTATTTATTATTATTATTATATTTTTTTTTTAGCATTTTAACTTTTTAGGTTCAGCACATTTTGTAGCTTGGCTTCAATAAAATAATGCCTCGTTTCAATAATTATCAAGGGGGATTTGCACCACTGCCTGCACTCTTGATAGTGTTAAAGCATTTGATGATTTGACAAAATGTTCGAATTCCAACTCACATTTGACTAAGACCATGTAGACGTCAATGGTGCAGATGGGCGGCTGCGGGAGACGCTCCCCTTTCTCCAAGATGTCTGGAATATCTCTGGTTGAAATTCCATCGTATGGTTTCCCTCCAAAGGTCATCAGCTCCCAAATTGTTACCCCTAAAATAAATCAGATTATTGTTAAAAAAAAAAAAAAAAAAAAAGATATATATATATATATATATATATATATATATATACACAAGAAGTACAAATGCTAAGAAAGAGAGAAGAGAAAGAGGAAACAAATTGTGCATTCTCTGAAAGGTAGACACGTCAGAAGCTAGAGGAGATCAAAGAGCAAACCGGGATTAAGAAACAGAGAATAGCCGAGGGAATTCATCACAGAAACTGACAAGATGCATTTGGACTTTCAACAGAATGAGAAGGACTAATTGATTAAAGGATACACAGCAGCTTAATATAGACTCAGTTGTTCCAAAACTAATGAAATCAGTGTTTATGGGAAACAAGTTACACTACCAGGAACACGGCCTAAAAAAAAAAAAACGGTTCTATGGACTCAGTATGACTGTTTTTACTTATGCACATGATTCATGTATTATTTATTCGTAACAAAATTCTTTATTTTTTTAAATCTCTAAATGACCCATGCATAATTAAATGAAAACAGTGTAATGCAATCTTACCATAACTCCAAACATCACTCTGATGAGTAAACTTCCTGTAATGAATACACTCCAGGGCCATCCATTTAATTGGCATCTGTCAGGGAGAACAGTGACACATCACTTGGAGCACAAAACATTCACCAGGGATCGTCACTTTTCAGTGAACTTGACTGACGACCAATGAAAATGTTTGATTATGTAAAATTAACTTGAAAGCTCCATGACTGATATGTATATTTCTTTCAAGGCTTATTTAAAATTCCGGTCCCAAGCCTATAGACTTTATTAAACAGTCTTGGTTATTATTGGATAAGGTTTGCATAGAAAATTAAACACACACATTCATTTCAAACCTTTGTTATCTGTCATAAGTTATCAGTCTGGTTAAAAAAAATACACACATATGACACTGTATAATATACATTAACTGAGACACCTACAGCTTATCAATATTTATGTAAAATAGCATTAATGCGGTATGGACTGTAATTTAATAACATTTGTTGGTACTTGTAACCTGAACCAACCACACGTGTTTGTTTGTGCTGCCGGTAAAACTCAAAATCAAATTACAAGCTGTTGCTGATTAGCCACAAGACGCTACATGAGCACACTTCTAGCTGCATTAATGACCTTGTTGTTCCTCATTCCACCTACCGACTCCCCCGCATCCTCAAATCTCGGCTTGCAATCTAAAGAGAGGTCCGGGCCGCAAAACTAAAAGCGACATCACATTTACTCTGTGAAATCTTCTTACGCAATCTATGAGGTTCGCTGGAAATGGATTTTTAAGAGAAAACACTTTCACGGACCCGCCTTTCTGTTTCCACATTACACCTTTTCTCTGGTGTGTATTTAATTTGGTCTCCTTGCTTTTCAACTCTTTCTTACATGCATTTCCAATTAATCAGTTATGTACTTATTAATTGTAAAAATAGCTTTTGCTTCCATCTACTTAAAATTCTTTGGCTGCCCAAACTAGATAATTTCAACTTTTACAGCTAATGTTGATTGTTAAATGGAACAAGAAAACTATGGAAATTTTGATCAAATAGTAATATATTAATGTCAAGTATTTGGTGTCTCTCTTAGTCATTCATGGCTGGCAGCAAAAATGATTGCTTGAAATTGGGTAGCGCCACATTCTTAGGTGTGCTTGCACAAATGTATGAATTCGTCACAATCCTCATCTTGAAGCTTAGCTTAAGAGAATGATATGTCAGCATTCGTACTTTTAATGTAATACTTGGGTGGAACGGGAACAACATTACATGGTGCTTTTTTTTTTTTTTTTTTTTTTTAAATACTGGCTCAGTTACATTCACATCAGACCAAACATGATGTCATGTATAACGTCACTACCTGAAAACACTGTCTGCTGAGATACACTTGCTGTTTTATATGGTAATATTTGTAACCACTAATTACACCAGAGTCTGAAACAATTATGTCAAGTGTGCACCAGAGATATAACAGTTTGGGATTTTTCATTGTAAGGAATTAAATTTTGATTATTTTTATTTAGTTAGTATTAATTCGTTTTTTTAAAACATTTTTTTAACATTTTTTATTTTATTTTTGAAAATGCTTTGTTTTAGTCTTTATTTTAAAATATATTTTAGTATTATAAAAAAAAACAAAACATTTTTATAGATGGAGTATGTGTTGAGTGCAAGCTAAAAAAAAAACAGTTGTGTAATAAAGTAAAGTACAATTCTCAAATTACTATTTGACCTTCTTTCTCCTGTATGGAAGTACAGAAATGCTGTAATAAAAACATTTAATTAAAATAAACCCCGAAATCTCGTGTATTTTATATATTGATAAAATATTAAAGGACATTTTCGCCATAATTATAGTGAGTTTTAATTTCATTAACTTAAGTTTCAGTTAGTTTTTAAATGCATTTTTATTTTATTTTGTTAATGATAATGTGCTTTCCATTTTACTTTTTTTATTTCCTTAGTTTTTGTTAAAGGGACAGTGTGTAGAACCTTTTGCCATCTAGTGGCAAAAATCTAAGTTCAAAGCACCACTTTGAAGGATGTGCACTACGGTGCCTCAGAGAGACCACACTTGGCAAGGCCACCACCAATTACTACGCTCGTTAAGCTTGTCTCCTTCAGATATCCGTAGCAAAAGATGGCGGCGAAACATGTCAGCCTCCTGTAAGGTGAGGCATGACCTATGTGTAATATAATTAGCAATTACTAGACCTACAATTATTAAAACAAAAAAGCATGTTGATGAGATGGAACACATTTTTTTGTGTGCATTTTATTGAAATTAATAGTGGGTTTTTAAAATGAAGAGCATTTCTACACACTGTCGCTTTAACTACGGTATAATAATGTTGGTGTGAACACAGCCTTGGATTATCAAAGTTGCTCCTCAAGGTTATCATCATTTTCATGTAAAATACTTTAGTGAGCAAGGATATGTTCTCACACAGTAACCCAGCTCTGTTGTTTGTTTACCTTGTGTAAATGCAAGCATTTAGCATGATTTACCATTCCTCCATCTGCATTATACTCCTTCTCATTAACATCAAGCAAGCGGGCTAATCCAAAGTCGGTGATCTTGATATGGTTGGGAGATTTCACCAGGACGTTGCGGGCTGCTAGATCTCTGTGGACCAGCCTACGCTCCTCCAGATACATCATCCCCTGCAACACACGTGTACACGTACATACATTTACTTTATCGTGCTCATTTATATGCAGGCATCAATATGTACTGGCAGTGACCTGCACAAATAAACACATGGAAGACTGAATCCTGTTCAACATCAGCGTCTGTCTTCGCCATCCTCATCACTGTAATGCGATACAACCGTCGAGACCCCATTAGCTTTTTCATAATTATTGTTGTAATTATCATTACTACCACACTGTTATTTTCATGCAAATTCTCATCAATCAACAAGCCAACTGTGGAAAAGTTCTTAATATAGTATAACTGCAATAATAACTGCCTTCATAAGTGTCAAAACAGAGCAGGCTTTTCAATTAAAACAGGATCCATAGGAGCAAGAAACCCATTTTACACAGTACATTCAATAATAAATCAAGAAATCATCCAGTCTGCTACAAAATGTAATTAAAAATAATTACCTCCCTAATAAAGGCTAGCAAAGATGAAGTCGCTTTGGTTCAAATGTGGCACCAAATAGGATTATGTTAGGGAATTCAGGAAGCAAACATTCTAAAAAAACACTCCAACACAGTCATAAAAACGTCACCAGAAGATCTTAAAACATATTCACTGTGAAACAAAATACAACTAAAATGGCGGCCGTGGCTCAAGAGTGTAGAAACGGTCAGTCAGTAACCAGAAGGTCGGCTGTTTGATCCCCGCTCTCCCAAAGTCATGTGCCGTCGTGCCCTTGATCAAGGCACTTCACACACATTGCCTCCAGTGCTACTCACGCTGGTGTACGGAAGGTGCGAATGTTTGGTGGTGGTCGGAGGGGCCGTAGGCGCACACTGGCCCAGGGCAACTGTGGCTTACTTAAGTAGCTTACCGTCACCACCGTGTGAATGTGTGAGTGCATGAATAATGTATCCATTGTGAAGCGTCTTTTGAGTTTCAAGAAAGAAAAGCGTTATATAAATCTGATGCATTATTATTATTTCTCGCCCAGGGCGGCGGCCATCTTGGCCAATTGATTAGGTACGCCAAGGACTCTCTCTCCTCGCCCACCCGGGTCGGCGGCCATCTTGGCCATTTGACTACTACTAAAATTACTACAACTACAAGTACTACTAATACTACTACTACTACGAGTACAAGTACTACTACTACTTACTACTATTGCTACAAGTACTACATACATGTGTCTATCCACCTTGCAAGAGTCAGCAGTCCCATTTAAAATTTCCGCGGGAATTTTTCTAGTTATTATTATTATTATTATTAAAATGTGCGGTTTCAGTACGCATTTTGTAGATACAATCTATACAGCAGCAAAAAAACAAGCTTTATATGCTGTATGTAACATTGCATTGGTTTCACCATATTGTTAAGGGAATTTGCATTGTTGTGATAAAATCACACTTGGCAACCAAGTACCAAGAACATCATACTTCTCTACCAGCCTGGATCCTTTCACTCAGAATACAAACAAACAGGCCTTATTATGTACATTTGAATTCATGGACAAAATATGAGGCTATCATCATAGATACTGTAATTGTAAACATCGTCTTTCCCCCCAAAAAAACACAATTGAATACCTCGAGTTGCTTATCAAGGAAAAAGTCACCAGATCACCAGTCAGGGGACAAATCCTCTGGGGACCGTTGAAAATGTCACAACGCAGCCTGTGTCACAAGCCAATCACCACTCGCACAAACGGACTGACTGATCAATAAGCCGACACGTCACTCTTGATCTTTGTTAGCGCAAGACTGAAGCCAGCTCAGACTGATACCGTATTTTTATGGACATACCAAAACCTGAAGGGTGTGGAACATGATTTTGCTGACTATGCAATATCCAAATGCTAACTTTCAAAAAGGTCAACAAAGACAACAAAGCTCTTGGAATCCATACACTGCCCGAATGTATTTTAGGAAAAGCAGTCAGTGTATTGATTTGAAAAGCAAAATCTTTGAGAATGAAAGAGAGCGGAAAAAATATTTTGGATATAAAAACATACATAGAAGCATGACACTCAGTAGTCTCATTCATTTGACATCTTGGGACTTTCCACTTCCCTGCACAATTAAATCGAGAGAATGAAGTTTTCAGAATAATACATACATTTTGTATAGTGTTTTTATTCTTTTTTTTTTAAAATTCTGTTGCATTTTTCGCCACCCCATGAAAGGATAATTACAATATCTGGCAGCCCAAGGTCTGTAATGGCAAGAAACATGTATGTAAGAATAGAAGCCAGGATACTGTGGATATTGTGTTTCATGTAACTCAAAGGGGGGAAAAAAAATTCACAGGCTTGAGCCATGCTAGATCTCACACCTCCAGATGAACACTGCCTTTAAATCTTTGGGGATCAGACATGGAAAGGCTATAGAAAGGAGAAATGTCATGATTTTCAATCCAAAGGAATTTTCCTCACATTTTTTACCAGCATGTTACAAAAGGGTGGGAAAATGGATTCACACAACCCGTTAAGAAGGTATTTCTATTTAAAAAAAAAAAGTCCTGTACAGTACAATGTTTCTCTTTTTCATTAATTTTAATACACAAATAAAATATACACTATATAAAATTTGTACCTGCATGTCTAAAAACTTAAAAATCAAAAATCAATTTGTTGCATTTACTACAACCGCAAGACTCAAAATAAGCGTTTAGCCTCACTGAATCGCAAAACGGAGAATCACAGATTTCTAAGTATTTACGATAACTGAACCACTGAGACAGTCTCACGACACCTCCAGGTCGCAGAGCGAAGCAAGCTCGGTGCTATTTACGCAGCACCAGCTAAGCTAGCAAGTCAGCAACAAACTTTGGTTGCTACTAGTGCGGCTAAACACGTTGCGGACTTGCTATAAGTCAGTAGTCATCACTTCCATGGTGGTGAATAAGATTCACACTTCTGATAAGTATCATTCTCATGAAAGGATTACAAACAAAGACGGAGAAGTCATGCTAATAGCTAAGCTAACCAAAGATTGACACGCATTGTTACACTGGAATGAAGTACTTGGGTGATTAGGTTTTCACAAAAGTCTGGCTGGCAGAGAGTATCAAACTTTGAACAGAAAAATAGCAGGCAATTTAAGAAGTGTCTAGAGATAAAATTATACAAATTAATGACCTTCCATTATGACATAAGCATACAGTACGTCAGCCAGGAAGTGTAGCCTATGAGCTAAAATATATATATTTTTACATTATAATTTTTAATAAATAATTTGCGCCGCAAAGAAAAAAAGTTATTTTTAGCATTGTACTGTATATTTACTTACATTATGTCAAAATGACTGCTTGGAAAGAGGTCATGAGTATTAACTCTTTGACTGCCAGACGTTTTCAGAAAAGGGATGCCGTGGGTGCCAGCCGATTTAAGCATTTTTGACTGATCTTTCAAGGTCCACAGAAAATGATGTGTTTGGACTATGGAAACACACATACTACCAAATGAAAGATTGGACTCTCATCTTTCATCAGAAAAAAAAGTTTGTTTCTACCTTATTCCGTTTTTGAGTAATCAACAATAGAAAATGGTTAGTTTCACCTCTGTTTTGAAAAAAAAAACGTCTTTTAACGTCTTTGGCACTCCTCCATAGGACTTTACTAAACGTTATTTAACGTTTTTGGCAGTCAAAGTGCCAGAGGTGGCCCAAGACCTCTGCACACTAGTGTAAATAAAAGAAAGAAATTGAAGAAAAAGAGTGTGACATGTCTGGATACTTTGCGTTCAGCCACCCTTTTAAAAGTAGACAGAACAAGCGCTCCTAGAAAAATGTGACCTACAGTCACAGTTATTTATGCTTATTGCACTGAGTCACAAAGAACAAAGCCAGGCTCAACAATATTTCCCTCCGATGTGTTTTGGGAAGACAGATGTGGCGGCGAATGAAGTGAATGGGCTCAAGATCAAATCAATTGCAGGAGAGAGTGGCGAGGTAGCGCCCATTCTTCACCACCTGGCACTTCCCATTGCAGTTAATTCTGACAAGAAAATAAATACACAGAGGAAGCTGTCAAGACACTCCAGCGGCACACTCACCAAAATGTATAATCAAACGATTCATCCCGATGGCACGTGATTCATGAGGAAACACTCCTAATGAGATTAAACACTCCCGGTGAGCATGTACTGGGGCGAGAGAAGGACACTTACTGGGTAAGTCTTTCTGATAATACTATCTAAATGTTTTTTCATCTTCGCCCGACGGAGAGACTGATTTGTTAAACAATTTAAATAATGACAATAAGCAAAGTTAAATGTAAACCTCTGACGGCACCAAAATCAGTCATTATTTTACTACAGCTTTTGTACTGAGGGGTTAGAGTTTAAACTTAGTATAAGATATGAGATATTAGCGGATCAAAATGAGACGTAATCTTCAGGAATAAAGGCTATTTGGCGAGATGGAAGGATAAAAGGACAAAGGACAGAGTTTAGTGGGCTTTGCAAGAGTCTAGGACGGTGTTCGACACAAAGTGGGGAAAAAAATACTTCTTGATAAAGACAACGTTGTCTTGTAAAGTTCGGGCGTGCATCAGGCTTCTTGCCTGAAGTCAGTTGGGGTTGCTGTTACCCCTGAACTGAAGAACCAAAGAAATATAGAAAATGGATGAGTGGCTGTTTAGTAGGCCACAGTTACATACTGTACAAACAATTCATTTAGTTTACTTGAAACTTCTTCATTAAATGTACAATTTCAGATGCAGCTTTTGGAGTGGATCTAATTTGATTGTGCACATACAATATACTGTACCTAATTTCACGGCTGGCAACTTCAAATCAAATTAATAAATCGCCCTCTGTAGGTTGAATCCTTTAAAAGCAAAAAAAAAGGTTTTACAGAATTGCTAAAGATTTTTTTAAATTTTTTTTTGCAAAACTGCACAAATCCTTACCGGATGCTAAGGATTTCAAATCAGCCTACGTAAAAACAGTCTTGAAGGGACGACACACAAAATCCAAAAATAATGGGAACAACCCAAGGCTGCAGAGTATTGTGAAGGAAGGACATATGGTTGGTTGGAAAAGGAAATGAGCAACATGCTTCTTCTTCAATGAGAACAGTATCTGGGTTGTGTCTCTGCTTTAACACAGATTGTTTTTTACCAGGTAACTATAACAAAAGTCATTATAATAATAAAAAAAAAAAATATGGTTTTGTATACATATCAATATATAAATATGTATGGTATTAAAATGTAAAAACATTACCCCAGAATGACCAAATTCTTGACTATGCAAGACAGCAAGACATAAAATGGCTGTCACACCCCAAAATGATGTGGCATTTGTGACAGCCTGGCTGGGTGTTTAGTAAGGGATTTATTTAGACCCTAAGACAAACACAGATCAAACACTTGTAAGGTAGCCAAGGGTGGAATCCAGGCTGACACTGGATGGCCACGTCCTAGCTTGAGACAGCTAGCTATAGCTGTCATTAGCTCCCGTTGAGGGACTCCCTTCAAGCTAGCTGCAGTGCTTTCGGGATATATTTTTTCTTCTTCTCTCTTTGTTTACCTATGGTAAGCGTCTAAAGATAAAACAAAGAGGTAAATTACAATTTAACATTCTCAAAATTAAAGAGAAAATAAAAATACCTAAAATTTGTGACGAATGGAAAATGTCTACGTACAGAAAGAAAAAGCAGAACTGATCCTTGCGCACACCACATGTTGAAAATATTCACGGATGGAAAAATTGTGCATTCACCAAGGTAGTTTTTCTTTGAAAAGGCCCGTAACCAATTATTCATAAACCCGGCTACTCGTAAATCGAGTTTCTACTGCATTTGAACTACCTCATTTACTCATTCTTATAAAAGATGACAGTGTTTCTCGACGGCACCGGATGTTTGGTTTCTATTTCTGTGTGATCATATGACGAGTGAGCATTATTAGAAATTCGTGGCAACAGTGCAACGTTTGCCTGATGTAGCACATGCCTAATGAATGCTTTGGATATAAAAAGATCCCAGTGGGCATGGAAGAGGGTGAATCATTGTTTAAGGAATGAGGTGTGACAAATCAGACCAACGTGGAGGAGAAACAGAAAGGATTACACAATACTGATGAAAGCAGTATGCTTTTCTTTCAATTTGAACCACCATGTCAGACTGGATTTAAATAATGACTTTGGGGGACAGCTTAAATATGAAGCAGCAGACTAGGTAAGCAGAGGGTGCGAGGGGGAGACTTTGTCTTATATGCATTTATTCTCTCTGATGAATGCCAAATGCTGTAGACACTAGCAAGCCTACAGCACACATGCTATAATGGTGTTCCTACCGGTATGCGAGCATCACTATTTATGATATTTACAACTACAGTACAGTATACTCATTATATCTTAGTACTACTACTACTGAATACATTCTCATACCAATCATTCAGAAAATAAATGAAGTGTTCTGCTCAAGACCACACTATCCGAGATCAACAATTGCGCGGGACAAGAACTCACAGAGACCAAGACTTTTTGGGAGTCGAGAACAAAACAAGACAGTGATAAGCCAAAACCAAGACCATCAAAATGTGTTCTTCAGACATTGAGTGTTACAATACTAAAAATTACTAATCTATTTTCACAATAAATAACCATGGTTTGATATGTCCTCATGTAACCTCTTATATAAGGATATGTTGTTGTCCTGAACTGTTGTACAAGTCCAGGTGCCCAACAATCTGGGAATAAATTGTAGGAATCAACCTGGGAACTCTTCCTTGTTTATACTATAGTCCTCCCTGCTGTTTTCGAGGGTGCCTGGGAGAGGGCTTGGCCAGCCCGGTTTCTCACACTCACAACTTTTTGTTAACAAATAAAAGACGGAGCGGCACATGGTGTGGGTAGAGTCAGCTGTGGGATACGTACGATCGCCCAGCCGTTTTGCAGCTCGTTCTACCCGGACCGTCGGCTCTGCGGTCTAGAGTCAAGGTAAGCGCTGATGATGATCATATTAATAATATGTATTATAATCGTGTTGATTGCTGTTTGCTGGGAATAAAAGGCACATTTGTTCTAGCACAGTATATGAGTCTGTGTGTATTCATTGTTACCGCCGATCACTCACGATCCTGCATAAAAATATAAAAGTAGTGTTTTCCAAAAAACAGTGGGTCAAGAAGAGAGTAGAACATCAACACAACATATGTACCAACAATGTCCACTTCTGAGCAAACCCAAAAAATCCAGAGAGTAATTTGAAGAAAGCCCAAAAATCAAGTCAACTATACAGTACTTTGACTCAAATTCAATCAGTCATCATTTTAATGTACATATTCTGTGGAGGCTTGCAACGTGACATAGTGGGCCGAACTATAGGCACGCCCCCTTTCTGCTCTGTTTGATGAAGGTTTATTAAAAGTTCAATGTGGAAGATCCCCTTTCGACCGGGTGGGAATTCCTGTCTCATTTCCAGCTAGATTGACTCACTGCCGTGGATTTTCCCACGCTGTCAAAACCCTTAAATTCACTATATATATTTTTTTTTTCCCAGGAGAGCTCAGTATTGTTCATTCGATTTGACATCATCATTGCGCTCTTTTTTTTTAAAAAAACCAAATTAAAAAAATTTAATAAATGTTTTTTTTTTATTATTATTATTATTTTTAAATATATATACATATATATACATATACACATATATATATATATATATATATTTTTTTTTATTTTTTTTGGTATGTGGGTGAGTATGTGTATGTGCGTGTGTGTGCGTGCATGCGTGCGAGTGTGTGTGTATTCATCAGTTCACCTAAAGCCCATTAAAAAAAATCCCATACTAATAATATAATATAATAATAAATTGCCAAATGCAGAAACATCAATGTAAGTTATCACGATGTAGTGGCTCTCGCTAACAGACAGAATTAAATAACCAGAATTATGTTAAAAAATTCTATATACGTAGACCATGTTTCTATAAATTTTGATATTTGGTTTTTATTTGAGGCAGATATTTTTTTCCATTAAAATGTGATTTATGAGGAGGTTAGACCATTGGTCGATATTCAGAGTTTGTTTATTTTTCCAGTTAACAAGAATTGTTTTTTTAGCGATAGTAAGGGCTACAAGTGTAAAGTGTAAAATTCACAATTCTAATGTTCCAATCAGTGTGTTCTGCAGTCAAGTCGTTTTTATATAAATAATGTTTGAAATGCTTATATTATTGAATCTTTAATATCAATAATATGTATATTGTAAGGCAAAAAAAAAAATAGACCACAATAACAAAGAGACCAGAAATGAACAATTACCCCAGAAGAAATGCAGATCAAAAAGCGAAATGACCAATGCCAGAGTGCACAGAATAATTTTTTGGTATGTGCGTGGTTCAGACCCACGCTCCATGATCCAGACATGTTTTGCGTCATGTTACTACTACTGAGTGGCTGCTGCCAGAATTCTGGTGCGCCAGGCCCCCGCAGGCACATTTGGGATCAGGTGGCACATTCAAACCACGAGCCAACAACGTGACCTTGTCCTGGAAAGGCCATTCGAGCCCAGTAATGGGGGCAGGAGGGACTTTTAGAGTGTTAGAGGAGGGAAAAGCATCAGACACCAGATGGATATGTTAATTCACTTGGCAACAGTAACGTACTAATACATATTTTTTCTGTTATTTTTTTTTTCTGTATTTGGGGCTCTTTCGTACGACAAGCTATCATCCATAAAAAGTTCCTTGAACAGAACGATAGGATTTTTGCGTTTTGCAAATCCCCACCATTACAGTTCTCCATGTTGGGTTTTGATCAGCAGTAAGAACACATGACTTCTTTTGAGCTTGACAACGAAGGGAGATTCTCGAATAAAGCAGAAAACATTATCTTAGGAAAACACTCAACATCAAAGATTCAGTGAGAAGCAGAGTACACAAGATGAAAAATAACAAAAGCTTTGTGGTGAAGTCAAGGTTTCTTTGGACCCCTCCAGAGAGGTTCTACCAAGGGTATCGCTGGGGTTAGAACAATACAAGCAATGTACATTTTCATAGACAAAGACAGCTCACCGAGTATATTTAATGGTTTTTATCACCCCGGCACAGAAAATTAAGACAATTGAGTTCTTAATCAATACAAGATTACAAGAAAATATCCAGGCTACGCAGCATGAACTTAATCAATGAATTTTGATTCAATTCAATACAATTTCACACGAATTACCCTCTACAAATGCACTGAACTACACTGTAGCTAATATGCGCAAAGTTTAAATGACAGAAAACTAGAGGGGAGGAACCATTTGGACTGTGACCCATCGCCGCCGCCACCGCTTTGAGAGAACGCTCTCAATAGTGCCCAGCTAAGGTTGCTCCAGCTCTCTAAGAGGTCTGCATGGACGCTCTCAAACTCCTTTAAAAACCCACAAGTTCCTTCATGTTCGAAATTAACCAGATCTTCATATGCAAAGAAAAACGCACGGTTGCTGTCACGAATGTCCAGCAAGAAATGCTAATGCCATCTAGTGGCAGAAAACTACAAATCAATGTTTCACACTCCTGTTTACAATACAGTACTGTTCATCTTTTTAACTTCAAATAACTTTACTATAAAATTAATGTATCATTTAACTAAAATATACAACCATATTTGTATTAGGTTAACATGTAAACTTTTATTTTAATTAATAAAAGTATGAAAAACTTGAAATTGTTGTTTTTTAGAGCAGATATAAATGTGCGATTAATCACACATTAATTATTGAAATAATTTAGTGTAACGTAAAAGTAATATGTATGTACAAAATACAGTGATGGCTCTGAAAGACATTTTTATATTTCTGTGGCAAAAGCTGTTTAAAAACTGTCACTATACAGTATTGTGTGTGTGTGTGTGTTTTTATTATTATTATTATTTTTTTTACAAAAAACACTAGACGCACTATGCATACTTAAACTTATGCCTTTACTAGTCACTCATCGTTTCTTAACATTTTCAGACCACAAGCATTTCTAGGTCAGTCAATGGTTTTATTGGGTATTCTAATGAGAGAAAAACAAGTGTATTCATATTTTGGCCTAGTTGTGGCACTGTTATTGTCCCACCAATATAAATCACATAACTATTGTTAGTGTATCAGGTCAGTGTTTTTACTTTACTACTACTTTATGTTTTCCTTCTCAAATTCTTCTGGGCATATGAAACACCTTCAACACATTATTGCATTAGGACCTACAACATGTGGCAGCTTATGTTAAACTAAAGCCATTTGCCTTGATACATACACATATGTAAATACATACACATATGACATATTTGGAGAGAAGCGATGTTCTGCCAACGTGCGCAGGAATGTGACATTCTTAATCACATTGGTTGCACATTGGGTGTCTGTCACAAGCTGAGGTTATGACGAATGTCGCCGACTGTTTGAGACAGAAGCTATTTACAGCTGTTCTAATTTCTTCCGAGACGGGGACTGCTCCCTCTCTGCCGAGTTATTCGCCTTCTTGTGTTCAAGTGTAGGCAGCCCATTTCTGTTTGTGCTTTCCAGTGAGGCAGCGTGGGGATGGCCTCGGGTTGTTTGCAACGGGGCAGATGAGCTGAAACACACTCTGCTTGCAAACATTCACTGTACCTGTTCGGAACAATAATGTTTTCCCATAGGATGTCCTTTAACTCTTTGACTGCCAGACGTTTTCAGAAAAGGGATGCCGTGGGTGCCAGCCGATTTAAGCATTTTGACTGATCTTTCAAGGTCCACAGAATATTATGTGTTTGGACTATGGAAACACACATACTACCAAATGAAAGATTGGACTCTCATCTTTCATCAGAAAAAAAAGTTTGTTTCTACCTTATTCCGTTTTTTCAGTAATCAACAATAGAAAATGGTTAGTTTCACCTGTTTTGAAACAAACGTCTTAACGTCTTTGGCACTCCTCCATAGGATTTTACTAAACGTTATTTAACGTTTTTGGCAGTCAAAGAGTTAAATGAGAGATATATCTTGTAGTAGTAGATATCACAAAAGTAGTTTGTGCAAGGCACTATACATACTTACAAAGTGTAGCCGCAGTCTATCAGTCATTATTCGGCTTTTCCCAAAACAAAAAAAACTAATCATTTTGAATGATGCCTGACAACACTGTCAATGTAGTCATCGATCTGTCAGTGTTCAAGTTGTCACACTACCTTATTCAAGATGCTTGAGGTGGCTGGGAACAAAGCTGACGCTGGGTCACAATTTTTTGCAAGTTTCAGTAGATTTTTGATCATTGTCCTGGGCTAACAGAATACAAAACATACTCTCTATGCAATTTGGGAAACGTGGCAAAATGCAGGCCATCTTTTCAGGTAAAGCAACCATCTGAGCAGTCTGAAATGCATCTGTTTATATGACAGATGCACATCTTAAACATTTCTTGACAATAATATGTTATATGTGACCTCAATTAACCTGTTATTGTATTAATAAAGAAATAAGTAAAAACATACAACAAATAAGGGGTAGGACAAAATAAGTTTTCAACTTCTTCCTACTCCCTTTTGAACATATAAACCGTGACTAATGCTTGTATAAGTTTTTTTTCTCTTCTTTTAGATCTTTATTTTATTTTTCTGGTACTTGTTTACATGCTTATATGTTCAATAAACAAATCAATCAACCAATCACTTGTCTAAACATGACATTCTGATTAATATTACATTTGTGGAATATGAGTTATGCAGCAAAAGTCACCCATTTTTAATCCATCTCAGGGGGGGCGGCCATTTTGCCACTTGCTGTCGAGTAAAAATGACATCACAGTTGCTCAGGTCTCAGGGAACAACCAATCACAGCTCAGCTTCAGAAAAGAGATGAGCTGTGGTTGCCTGAGACCTGAGCAGATCTGATGTCATTTTCCCTCGACAACAAGTGGCAAAATGACCTTCTGATATTGATAAAAAAAAAAAAAAAACTATTGGATTTTGCTGCTTAGCACTTACAGGTGGCAGATTGACGGAATGCCCATGTCTAAATATTGTTGACATATTGCAGGTGAGTGCGGGAAGCTCGAGATAAGCCGATGTCAAGAAGAGAGAATAAATATTCTACAGCTTCCTCCTCTGAGCCTCGGGATGTGTCACTGTATACGTGCCTGGATGGAGGATTGCGAGTGCGTGAGACCTTTATAGCCAAGTTCACTCATACAATTTTTAAATGTCTTTGTTGAAAAAAAAAAAAAAATAAATAACAATGCCAAACGGATTCGCCAATTAGGGAAACTGAGCAGTTTGGTGTCATTTGCTAAGCGATGCACTCCAAAACAACCTTGAGCTCTGACAATTCAACAAAGCATCACGGGGGGATTTTTGAAAAGAGCTGCAAGCTTTGAAAAGATACCATTTAAGGTTTTTAGATATGCTTGAAAATGAACCTTCGCAAACAAGTGTCCACGGACCCGGGCGTGGAGAGCCTGGAAAGAGGCAAAACTAAATTACTTTTCAAGGAGACAATTCATGTAGAACACATTTGAATAATTAATTAAGTTGCGAAACATATGACCTGAGTGTGAAGGTTATGGTTTTCATGTGATTTTGTTCCATAAGCACAAGAGATGGCCATAATGCCTATTCATTAATCAGTGAAAAATTACTGAACTTTTTGGCAAATAACGTCTCCCTTTGTTGATCATTGTTTTTCATTTTTCTTGGACGGGTTGAGCCTGTTAAGTAAAAAATGTTATTGCTCTGTACTTGTGCATATGCAATGACAATAAATATATTACAGATGCAATACAGACGCTCCCCTACTTACGAACATTCGAGTTACGAACAACGGTACATACGAACATGTCTGCGCGCATGCGCGCATGTCAAAAAATGTTCGGAAAGAGATGCTGTAAGTTAGATTTTGTATTGCGCACCTTTTTCCGAGTACTGTGTAGTGCTTCTTTCCGCCGCTAATACCGACGCTTGGCGCTGTGAGAGCTCACCCAGCATTGGAGGCTCAGCAACGTGTCGAGGAGGAGGAAGAAGAAGAAACGCCTGTCGCTCATAGATAAAGCCATCGCACTCTTCGAGCAGCAAGACCCAAATATTGAACGTTGCACAAAGGTTGCAAATCAATTGAATGATGCCATACAGTGCTACCGCATCATTTATGATGAAAAAAGAAGAAAACTGTGCAATCGTCGTTAGATCGCTTCTTTCGGCCAGTTTCTAGTAAATCCTCCAAGGAAGATACTCATCAACCCTCATCTTCTTCTCCGCGACCCTCAACTTCTTCCTACATTGAAGTTACGGAGGAGGAAGTAACTTTTGAAGCCCATTCCAGCGACGATGAAGAACCTCTCATGATATAAAATCCTCCTCTTCCTCCTCCTCCTCCTCCATCAAATCCTTAAGCATCGAGTACATCTTCCAAAAGTAAGTTAAACTTCATTTTATGTATCTTATTACGTACATGTACATACTGTGTGTGTCTCTCGCTCTCTCTCTCTAACATACGTAGTACAGTACTGTACGTATTCTCTTTAAACATAAATTATAATACAAAATATAGCACTGAAGCAACTTACGAACAAATTCACCCTACGAACGATCGCTCGGAACGTAACTCGTTCGTAAGTTGGGGAGCGTCTGTAATGAAGAATACAAAGAAGAAAAGGACACTGCACATTGTGAAACCTGCTGTGGGCTTGGTTATGTTCTTTGGCTGCTCTGAAGCTGATGAGCTTGATTTACATCCAATTAACCACTTTTGGAAGGAATTGAAACAGATGCAGTATGGACAAGGCACTCTTCAAACTTGAGACAATTGGGCTGAAATATGCAGTATGCGCTCAAGTTTCATTGCGTTGATTTAAGTGTTTGAATGCACAAACTCAAGAGAATGTTAAAATGCTAAGGGTTATGAATAATGCTGTGGCTGTGTGCACCAATACAAATTTGGAGCAAAAGCTAAAAAACAAAACAAAAAAAAAACCTCATTACAATGATTAACAACTGTAATTCTGTAGTAGATACTGTACTTAAAAGGCTTACACGCCAATTCATCATGTAAGCGACTTGTACTCATACAATGCCCTACCTCATCCTTTCACATGTGCACTTTGTGTATATATATAATGTGTGTTTGGACAAGACAGTGACAGACTGGTTTGAGATACAGTAATAACATATCTCCGCAACAGTGAGTTAGTGCAGGACTAATCTGTGTTTCTTTCTCTACCTTTTTGTTACCGTTGTGGGGAATCCTACGAGATGGGCTCACAGAGAGCAGGACTCAATTAAGAGAATTTAGTGGCGAGCTGGGGTGTACTATACAGATTGATGCAATGAGAATTGTAAAGATAGCAAGTCACCAGAGTGTTTGTAACCCTACGACTGCCATCACTCGTCGCAATCATAGACCGCGTCTCCACCAGGCAGTGCCATTTAGTTTAGCTTGCCAGAGGAACGATAAACCCTAATGTAGTGTCTTTTCACCGAGGGGTGGAAATAGCTGTGTGCGCTATGTATAGTATATTGTATGGCATCACAGCAGAGCAACCAATCAATAGACTGCAGTTTAACTTGATTGCTGGAAAACATTCTTTCCAGCGATCTACCACTGTACGGTGGATAGGTGGTTTCTGGAGGAAAACCAGAATCTGAAAACACCTGAACTGCATGAACCAAAGTTCAGGACAGATTTTTTAGGATTTCTGGTTGACAAGCTGCTTTATTTAAACCAGCTGAATTTTGATCTGCAAAGGTAAGTTTGCCAAGACCGAGTGCAAATATACGTACACTATAATAATAAAAAAAAAATATATATATATATATAATCTTCAACCATTAACATTACATCATTAAAGAGAGCAAGCCACTTTAGATTGGTCAATCATTTATAAAAAGCCCATTTTTTATTTTTGTTATATATATTTTTTAATATGAAATTTATCAAATTGTAACTTTTTTTTAATTTTTTTTTTTTTTATAGAAATACAGTATGTGCTGGTACTTCTTACCAAGTGTTCAACCAGCCACCATTAGTAAAAAAAAAAAAAAAAAAAATAGACAATTTGATTCTACCTGCCGAGCCCTCTCTTTCAAATCAAAAACATCTTTCAAGCACATATTTTCCCATGAGAACAAAGCTACCCTTGTCCAAAATTCTGAAGTCTTACTTATGCAGCAATGAGAGACCACCACTAAAAAAGCTTCAGACAAAAAATACTTTGGGAATACCAGCTGAATTTTGATCTGCAAAGGAAGTTTGCCAAGACCGAGTGCAAATATACGTACACTATAATAATAATAATAAAAAAATAAAAAAAAATAAAAAAAATATATATATATATCTAATCTTCAACCATTAACATTACATCATTAAAGGGAGCAAGCCACTTTAGATTGGTCAATCATTTATAAAAGTAACACCCATTTTTTTTTATAGGAAATTTATCAAATTGTGACTTATTTGTGACCTACTTTTTTTTTTTTTTTTTTTTTTAATAGAAATACAGTATGTGCTGGTACTTCTTACCAAGTGTTGCTATAACAAATCAGCCAACCAGCCACCATTATAAAAAAAAAAAAAAAAGACAATTTGATTCTACCTTCTGAGCCCTCTCTTTCAAATGAAATACATCTTCCAAGCACATATTTTCCCAGAAGAACAAAGCTACCCTTGTCCAAAATTCTGAAGTTTTACTTATGCAGCAATGAGAGACCACCACTAAAAAAAGCTTCAGACAAAAAATACTTTGGGAATACAAATGGGGTGCAAGCATTAGTGAGAGCTGGAACAAGAGCAAAGGATTTAGGGAGACACTTGTTGACGATATCAAATGCGTGTGTGTCTGCATAGTAGTAGAGCAAGTTGCTGTTGATAGACTTCCACACCAACATAGCAGCACAGCAAACGGTATAACGAAGAGAATTATATTACAGTTCATGTGTTCTTTTTTTTTTTAGTCACTAATCGCTGTTTTGAAAAATAATCACTAAAGGGGTTGAATAAGTCACTAAATTGGCAACACTGACTGTGTTTTTGTAATTCACTGCCATGTTGTTAGTGCTAACGGCGGACACCAGTGAGGATGCGCTTTGTACTAAGGAGGCCGCTAATTAAAAATCGTTTCAAGGAATTAACTAAATCTTTAAAATCAATTAAGGGCCCAGCCCTCGGTGGCAGTTGCACGGCTTATTACAGTACTGCGCAAGATGAAGTTTTGTAACTTATTCAGTTTTGTTTGTAGCAATAAAAGATACACATGCTCGAAAACACATGCTGCCAATACTGCCCCCAAAATATTTTTGCATAATAAACACTACAGTATGTATAAAAATATAATTTCACATATGGGTTTAGGATATATTTTCAAATAGTCTTTCATCAATAAAATTTCATTTTTTTCTTCAGTAAAAATTTATATTCTTAATTGTGCATTACCGCCACACTGAACCAGACTTTTTTTTTTTTGGACATTTTCAAGTGCTGGAATTACCAAGGTGGAGTAAACATTTTTGATCTATGTAATATGTTTCATCTGAACGTACTTACAAATACATTGAAATATATTTTCGAACATGCTTGTAGGCTTGCACATGTGCAAGTAAAAAAAAAAAAGCAAATTTTTTTAGCATTCAACCTACATGACACCAATACGCTTTAATACATTAATGTTATTATTCTTCACTTTTATGGTTTATTATTATCTACTGTGCATGATTTCCATTCAGACTTTTTTCATTTTTAGCATTTTTTTTTTTTTGCATTTAGCCTATACGTAAGTTTATGCACCGTGGCATTATGGGAAAAAAATGCTAACATGCTAAGTTTTTAGTATTTAGCCTGCAAGTATGTTTAAAGGTATATAAATTATGTTTAAAGTTATATAAATTACATCTGAACGTACTTGCCAATATTAACGTATTTGTCTGTCAAAAATGTTTACACCCAATTGGCAATTCCACACTTCCATGCCCTCTAATTATTATTTAAACATGCAATTTATTTAGAAAATATATGCTGTAAAATAGTTGCATATGGTTGATTTGACAGTGTATAATCTATCCCTTGTTATATACCGTATTCTACAAAGGTCCATGTGTCGCACTCAATTATCATGAAAACGCTAATAAAAAAAAAAAAGAAAAAAAAAAAAGGTCAAATTAATGCTAAAACCCACAGACCAAGCAAACATAACAAGAAAAGTGTGACAAGACTTTAAAGCACAGTGTAGAAAGGAGATGTAGCAAGATAAAACAGAATAAAATAAAGCCTTGCATACATCACAGCGCTGATAAATCTGCTCATTAGTACATCTCTTGAGGTGGTGATCATTATGAAGTATGGTGTTGGTGACAGAGGGGGAGCACAGGGAGTTACCTCTGGCAGTCAAGTTCTGTCACTTGGAAGAGACCAGAGTACATAAACATCAGGGGATCCAAACACAACTTGATGAGGAGTCCACAACAAAGATAATGACATTTTCTGTAATGTGTCTTGGTTGCATTTCATTTGTGAATGTATATATTCTGTAATATGTCATGTGACTTCTGACCACACTAAAGGGCTATATTCTCCCGTTTAGTGTGTATCTGTATGCATAGAACAAATTGAAGTGAATTGGAAATTTCCACAGCCAGAAAAGTGCCACTGTGCACCTTTTCCCTCTTACACAGATGGGACAATATGAAACTCGGTCCCAGAAGTTGTACCCATATTAAAAATAATACAAAAATGCACAGTTAGGTCTGTGGATCTCACTCTGCTTCATCTATCCTTCCTTTCCTCAGTCTCTCCTTTGGTCTCTTGAGGTCTCCCTAATTTGTTAGAATTTAGATGTTTCTGGGGTTGGTGAAAGACATTTTCCTTTCTTTTCTTTGATCCTTCCTCGGGTCACCTGACAACCTCACGACTCTAGCTGGATTCTGAAGTATTCGGTTTAGGTGAACGGTATGGGATTTTTTAAGAGGCTTTAGGTGAATTAATGAGTACACGCACATACAAAATAAAAATAATAATAAGAAAAAAGAGAGAGAGAGAGCAATGATGATGATGACATGTCGAATCGTTAAAATTACCGAATGAACAATACTGAGCTCTCGCAAGAAAAAAAAAAAAGCACACTTAAAACAGAAGAAAACACAGTAAATAATACAAAATCATCCCGCTTTCATGTGTAATAAAATCTCCATGTTAACAACTGTTCACAGCAGGCAAACAATATATTTATTCATGTATAGCTGCGTTCACTCACTTTGCCAAAGAGAGATCTGCTTAATATTTGTGTTACACAGCGTGGGGGGAATGTAATGTACAGTAGTACAGTGTGATGGTAAGTAAGTAATTTGATGGGTTAGGATTTCTCAAAGGAAGGTCACCATAGTACCACTGCCTGCATCTTATTTAACCAGCATGAAAATAAAAATATTTTTAAAAATATTTAAAAAAAATATTCAATACATTGATCAGTGAATGGAATAATCAGCAGTCAGCATAAAAAAAAAAAAAAACATAATTTACAACGACAACGATACTCCAAACCGCAATTTCAACTCATCAATCTACAGAATTGACCCAACCAAGTTAAACATAACGCACTGAACCTAAAAATGCAGCCGCTTATACATTTACCTTGGCAATCTGGACACACCAGTTGAGCAGCAGCTGGGATCCAATGTTGTCCTTATGCTCGTAGACGTAGTCGAGAAGGCACCCGTGAGGCATGAGTTGCGTAACCAGCTGGATGGTGGGACTCAGGCAGACCCCCAGCAGACGCACCAGGTGAGGGTGCTCCATGCTGGCCATGATCAGGGCCTCCTGAAAGACACACATTTGCAACTTCTGGTACGTGGAGGAAAGGAAACATGTAAGCAGAGGTGGGTGGGTATTAATGTGTTACATTTACTCTGTTATAGTTACTCGGTAACTTTTTGGATAAATTGTGCTTAATTGCTTCTTGCGATCCATTTGGTCTTGGTTCATCAACAAGGTTTCCTCCTTGGCCGCTATAACCACTTGTAATGTTTGATTTTGTATCACCCCCCCCCCCCCCCCCTAAAATGGCACATGAGCACACAACGATTTCTGTGTAAATGGAGGCTTTAAATGGAAAATGTTTAAAAATTATTTATCTTGGTTTCATTTTTCTTTAACATTATAAAAATCTGGCACTTGCACAGGGGTGTGTAGACTTTTTAGATCCACTGTACCCTTGTCTTGGTGTGCCTATTGTGCTGTTTAACAAGTGGGAACTAAATAGTATAAGATTAATTTGCTTTCATTAGTTATTTTATAAACGTTTTTTATTTTTTATTTCCTGATTTTATTTATTATTGTATTCGGTTAAGTGCTATTGTTCGGCAATATCTTTTATTATTTGACGTTCATGCTCAGATTAAAAAACAAACAAATCCGAAGTTACTCATCAGTTACTCAGTATTTGAGTACTTTTTCTTCAACAAGTATTTTTTTACTCTGACTCAAGTAATTATTTTGGAGGACTACGTTCACAATACTCTTATTTGAGTAACATTTTTGACCACTTCTAGGGATGTCACGAATGATAACGCCAATATTGTTATATTGCGATGTTAAAACTGCCACGATATCTTTGTCACCATGTCACAATACTGAAAGCAGCACATCTGTTAAAAAGGCGAGGTTGTATTCCATTTGTGCAGCTTCAGCACCCTCTGGTGGTTAGTTTATGAGTGCAGTTTAATTTTAATTTGGCATGTTTTTGGCCAACTACGCTTATTGGTTAATTGTCTTTTGTTTGTTTCTTTTTTTTTTTGCTAATATGAGTTTTTATTTGTTTTTACAATATCATGAGTTTTTATGCAGTATGATGAGCTTTTTTAATATCACCAAACTCCCCACAATATTGTGATAAATACCGTATCATGAGGTTCATATTGTGACAATTAGCATATTTGTGACCTTTGGATATCATTACAACCCTACCCACTTCTGGATGTACTGTAGGTGATACCTCATTAAAAAAATCACACATTATTTTATAATTCCTACAGAAGCTTTGTTTTTGTTCATTTTGTATCTGGCATTTATAAAGTACTGTACCATTGTTTTCTACAAAAAAGCAGAGTTTAACTTTTTTGGTCATCAGTAAATGTTATGCACATGAAACAGGCACTTTTTGGGGGGTAAATATTGGTCATTTTATAATTGTGTGAAAGAGAAGTAGAAGCAGAAGTTGAAAGACTCACAGAACACTCGAAGAACGTTCACCCTGTTTACAAGTACAGAGTTCACTGGAAAAGATCACAGGGCTCCTTATTCTGTTTAAGGCTCAAGTTTCTCATGAAGCAGCAAGTGGCAAGGTTCCACTCAAGTCAAAAAGTGGAGAATTTTATTTGATCAAAGTGGCTGGCTGTACCACAGAATTATTTGCCTTTTTTTTAATGTAATAAATGCACAAGTAAAGAATTTGCCCACAATAGCACTAAACTATGTGCTATATGTTTCTGACAACACACACACACACACACGTATATACGTGTACAGTACCAGTGTACTGTGTCTACAGGGGTTATGGGTTAATTCATCACTAGACAAGATTGTAGTACAACACACATGCAGTACACAATCCTGTTAATGTGTTTTTGTGCGTATCAGGCAGACATCATATACGACACATCTTGTAAAGCTCCAGTGAACATCAACAGGAGTGATATCACAGAAGAGGATTAAAACGTTGCAAGTATCACAAGGCTTGGATAATAAGATGATGCAGAGATTGAACTAACATGTCATTTTTTTCCCATTATATTCAGATAACCTAAATCCTAACCTGTGAGGACGATGTTGCTCTATTGTGGACAAAATGCAACATTGAGTTTTATTTTATTTGGGAGAACACAGTCACACAATTTATTTTGTTGGTTAACAATTACCTTGTTCACATTGAAGCCAATGTACAGCTTTAAAATAATAATAATAATAATAATTTCTAATTGTGCCTGCTAATTTACAAATATCCCAAAATTTATTCTGAAACTCTCTTCTATAAAAAACTAAAAACACGTTATTTATTAGCCTTAATTCAGGAGTGTTAAACTATTTTTTCAGGGGCTACTTTGAGCCAAATTTGACCTCAAGTGAGCGGCACCAGTATTTCCGTGGCCTGATAAGCTATAAATAATGACAGGTCGAAAATATAAATTCTTGGGGGTGCAAATTATTACATGTTCGGTCTAAAAAAAATGCCTTATATTATCTTATATTATCTTATATTTTTAGCCATTGACAAAAATGAGCGTGTAATTTTTCCATCAAATCCTGAATAACAGCCACATTTTAGAATATCATTTAAGAGGTCATCAATGCGCCCTCCAGTGGACCAAATAAGCAACAACAGCTAATTTTAGTGAAAAACTGCAGTTTGTGTTCTGTCCTCACAAGTCAGATTGGATCCCCTGATGGGCCACTTCTGGCCCACGGACCATATTTTTAACACCCCATGTTGACCTGTTTTTGTTGTCGTGTTCTCTACTGACATCACTTTGTGATGCCTTAAATTCAAAGATGAGTATATGTAGTATATTTTTTCGTGTTTACTTGCTTATTATACAGTATATGAGTGATACCTGGACATCAGGTTTGGCCTGAGTAATAACTAATTTATACAAGAGAAACATAATTAACTCTTTGACTGCCAGACGTTTTCAGAAAAGGGATGCCGTGGGTGCCAGCCGATTTTAAGCATTTTGACTGATCTTTCAAGGTCCATAGAAAATTAGGTGTTTGGACTATGGAAACACACATACTACCAAAAAAAGATTGGACTCTCATCTTTCATCAGAAAAAAAAACGTTTGTTTCTACCTTATTCCGTTTTTCAGTAATCGACAATAGAAAATGGTTAGTTTCACCTCTGTTTTGAAACAAACGTCTTTTAACGTCTTTGGCACTCCTCCATAGGATTTTACGAAACGTTATTTAACGTTTTTGGCAGTCAAAGAGTTAAGAAAGTCCCAGTGATTCAAACATAATGGGATATAATATCTGTCTCTTTGGTTTAAAAACATTTACTGTACATAGTAGGCATATGGCTATCCTACTATGCCCTCATAAAATCCTGTTTAGTCTCCCTTTCGGTTGCCAAGACAAGCTCTCAAAGCACACTGAGCATAAATTTGTACAAACACTGGGTATTCATCAAAGGCATCCTTTTGAACAGAGATGCTTGCACTAACACTTCCTCTTAGACCGCCAAAGTAAGTGTAAAAAAAAAAAAAAAAAACACACCAATGCAATTGGGTCGCTTTCTGTGTGTGTGTGTGCGTGCGCCAGGATGTGTATGTGTGCTAATGAGAGTCATTTCATCTGCATTGCATCATCGCTGGGTAATAAGCTTGAACTTTTTCAGTTTTCTTTTTGAAACAAGATGAACTGTTAATGTTCGAAAAATTTAATCTGGTGAAGGCACAGTGGGTATGAAAAGTCTACACACCCCTGTTCAAATGATTTGATGAATCTGATAAAGTTTGATAAATCAATTTAAAACCTTTAACACTACTAATATGACCTATAACCTTTACAACGCAATCAACTTTTTTCCAATGTTTTTGAGAAGTGCAGTGAAGTAAAAATAAACAGCTTTTTACAACTAGGGTGTTGCTGATTTCATAATTAACATACTTGTATTCAAAAACAGGATTTCATTTTGAATTAACAGTGCAGAACATGTACAATCAATGATTGATTATGATTCAGTTACTGGTTTGGTCCGTAACGTCCATCAGAAAATCGTCAAAAATCGTCATTGTTTTCCAAAATAAAAGCCAATGTTTACAAGTTTTTGACAATCAGTTTGCTCTCATTGACGACTACAGAAAACGGAGAATATTTTCTGTTGAGAGGATGTAATGGACAATTTTAAGTTCAACAAAATCTCTAAATGATTAACTGTCAAAATAGTTGATTAATTTGATAATCTATTAGTCGTCAATTAATTGCTTGATGTTGCACCTCTAGTTACAACGGCATAATCCGATACATGACACACATAAAAAATGTATGTTTTTAAAAAAAATACATATTTTGTAGTCTCAGAAATGGTATATTGCAAGGGTGTGGAACTGCACTGTGATGCTTTTTCTATTTATATATAATTTTGCTTCAAAAGTAGAAATGCTAATCACTATGACGATAAAACACAGCAAAACAAACCTAATCAAAAATGAGCATTACAATATTTCTAAATGGCAACATTTTGACAGCGATCTTGCTTTGGATCTCATTGAATTGTTCAGCTGCACCAAATAAAGCATCCCACGAGAAATCAATGTGCATTTAATACATAAAAACCTGTCATTGAATTGTATTGACTCACGTCCATGAACTCGACGTTTGCCTTGGGCCCTGTGGCTTCATTTAGGATTTTGATGGCTACAGGTATCTTCACCGTTTCACCTTCTGGAATCCAAATCCCCTACAAAAAAAGACAGGTTGAACAACAGAACATTAACAACAATTAAACACAGCTAATGTATGTGTACATTTTCAAACGCACTCCTTTCAGTTCATATAAATGAACAGCCATCTGGACAAAACTATTGGGACATTATAGCTACAGTCGATAAAAATAAAAGAACTAAATAGCTCATGCAGAAATTACACTGATAGCACATTAATGAACCGCGAAATTCTCAAATTTTACTTATTTGTTCCAAATATTATTTATGTACGCTACAGTCCTAAAAAATAATGTCTCTTTGTTTAATCATTCAATAGTGGTGTATAGTGACAAGCAAAACAATTACGTGCTCTGTGTATGTACTTTTTGTAAGACAACATTGCACTACACATTGACCATCACCCTAATGCCTGACTGTAAAATTAACAAGATACTTCATTTCAATAATCTACATAAGAGCAGTGTAATTATATATTTAATCATTTGTTTGTATTTGTTGGTCCGTAAATAATATATACACTTATAACCAGTATAGGTGGTGAAAAAAAAAAGCCGGGGAGTGCTGAACTCAGGCTTAAATAACCCTTTTTGATTTTTTTTCCCTTTTCATTTTGATTAATGGACCTCCGAACAAGCATTGAGTCATAACCACAGTATTCTGATTAAACTACTTTTATTGGCTTGATTTCATACAGAATTAAAAACACACAAACATGCTTTCTTTGAAATAGTGGAGTCGGCGAGAGTCCCCACTGGCCGACTTCACATCCGCTACATAAGATGTTTTCAAAATTTAAAGTGTGCTTCATCTTTTTACAGATTTAAAAGACATTCACAAGTGTTGGGATAAGAACAGATTCCTCGTGCACAAGTCCAATGGCGTAAAATAGAATATAAGGATGTATAAAGTTGAAAATAAGGCAGAATGATTATTTCCGCTTGGTAATGAATATTTAGTTTTAAGAAGTTAACTTGTTGATTTATGTTAGTGAACGGTGACGATATATCAATAACCCCTACGTCCCGAAAAGCTTTATACTTGGACAACCTTTTCCACTTTCTTGTTAAATACTGGCTAAGCTCTCTATCTCAATTAGTAAATTGATCATTCCTCCACCCTTGTCACCTATTTTATCTCCTTTCTTTCAAGCTGTCATCCAAAATCCCATCGGGGTAGTGAGTCCCTGTGATGATATAGTGCACGCCGAACGATTAAAAGTTATTTTGTCCTTCAAAAAACCGGCAAAACTATTTTATCATTTTGAAGGATCCAATTTCAACTGTGATTAAAGTGATTTAGCAGCTGCCAAAACGGTCAAAGCATTTAAAAGAGGAGGGAGAATTCAAGTGGTTCTCAACTTTTCAACAAGCTTCAAATGTGTTGCAGCGCCGCCATATACGCCCCCCCATGACAGCAGGCTTAACACCTCCACTAAACTGAAACCACCTCTGATCACAGCTTCAATTTCAGGGGTGATACATTTAGTTTTATACACTCGCTCCAACAGCATGCGCCGGGGTAATTATTGCTCAGTGAGGTTTAATTTAATCAAAATGAGCGGCATTTCAAATTATTTTCTAGCGAAAAATTTTTTTTATTCCAGCAAGCTCATAACAGTTCACAATCCTAATTGTCCAAAATGGGGTTCTAGTGTTTGTTTTTACTGTCTGCTCCCACAATAATAAGGGGCTTTTTTATTGGCCTGTTCGTTAATGTTCAAAAACATGTTTAATTTCACTTCATTACTAAAGCGTACCACAACCTGCCAATGGAAATATTACACTGCTGTTAAAATTCTGAAAACAGACAAAAGAAGCAATTCCAAGTTAAGACAAAAACACTAGACGACAATTTGAGACAACAACAATCTTCTGCTTTAGGGTGCATGATGCTTCAGAACAATATCTGCACTCCTCTGTTCATAATAATGACCAACAAAAAAAAAAAAAAAACATAAAAAAATTTTGATAAATGAGAAAAAGAAGTTGCAAGTTGCACAAGACATTTTGAAATACGAGGGCTGACAATCGTTTGGAAAAAGGATGCAAAACACGTACATTTCGGGTAAAGCGGTATGTTAAAGCCCTGATTATAAAATGACACGCTGGGTTTGTATCATAACTACATGTCTGATGTTTGTAACAAACCAATCCGCCTCAAAATCGCTCAAGATTGCATGCAATGAGTTATAATTAGAATGTGTGTCAATGAATTTTGTACATCTCTTATGTCATTTGCCAACAATATAGGCGTTCCGTCACTGATGGATTGCAGACGAGATTAACGAATTACGTTCCGATTACGTTCACGGAAGAAATCCCACTTCCGGCAATCCTTAGTCCGTCAATTTTTCGAAGTTTCCCGTCATTCATCAACATTGGCGGATTGACGGACCTTCTGTCAATATGTCTGTGGTTATAATGAACTTATTGGAGCCAAACACATCCAAGATGGCGGCTATATGCACATCATCAACAAGCATAACTTTGCCGTAGCTAATATCTATGGTCTCTAAATAGCATGCAGGCTAACCCATCCATTCAAGATGTTTGTTGCAAGGACTGATTACCATTATTTTACAACGCCAAAGAGTGCAATAACTGACTCAGATTATTTTTCTTTTTTTTTTTCTGGAGAGCTCAGTATTGTTCATTCGGTAATTTTACCGATTTGACATGTCATCATCATTGCTCTCTTTTTTTTTTTGACATGTCATCATCATTGCTCTCTTTTTTTTTTGTATGTGGGTGAAAAAAAAAATAAAATAAAATCCCCCCCCCCCCCCAAAAAAAAATACAAAAAAAAACTGACTCAGATTCTAACGTTGGCCACAATGCAACGCTATGATTCTACTTAAGGTAAGCATTTTTAAACTTCAAAGAACCACTTTTACATAGAAAGAACAATGATGCAGCAATACGTCTGCTGATTATATGTTTTCAAATAACGGCTTTGTAAAATGCTTTAGACATAGTTTGGTGTAGACAAAGCACTATATAAGTCTTTTCCATTTACTATTTTGGTCAAAGTTGATTTATTTTCTTGGAAATACATCCTATTAAGTTATGAATCTAACCGGAATTCGGAAAATTTATGAATCGAGATTTTAGGAGCGAGTCCCTTCCCTACCTTGTATACTGTTCCAAAGGCCCCAGAACCGAGGGTCTTGACTCTTTTGAGTTCTGTCTCTTTCAAGATTCGAAGTTGGGCTTGGTTAGGTGCTGTCCCACTGGGTGTCAAAGGTTCCACCAGCTGAGGAAACAGAAAATAACACTTCGTTATTACAGCACCGTGACTGGTCAGTACTTTAGAGTATAGTATAGTGTTAGCCTTCCCACAACTGTATGGATTCACATCGGCATGTGACAGAATCTCGAAACTTTAAGTTCACACTTGTATCATCACTTCTCAAGTACAGTAGAGCAATAAATAGATGACGGAGGAAATGAGAGAAGCGGGAAAAAAAAAGGACCCTTGCAGAAATAAAACAATGAGAAGGCAGCACAGACGAAACAGGCAACTGACTTCCTTGGAAAAGCAAAAGCATACAAAACGGAAGCAATATAAGGAGGATTAGGAAAATAGCATCCAGGATCCAAGAGCGGGAAGGGAAGGCGGAGATAATCACGGAGTGTAAATCAGCCAGACATGGGTGGGCAGCCCTGGTTCCCTCTGGCTCACGATTGTTACAGTTTGATTAAAAACAATAGCAATTCTTCATTGAAACTGAATAATAAATCAGCATCTGGAGGGAGACACACACACACACACACGCACACACACAAACAATCAAATACGAACAAACACTGTCGCACACTGCAAGGAGCTGTCCAGCACAGTGGGAACTGTTTACATTCTCACTCTAAATAGTGGTGCTGAAATGGTAAAGTGGAAGTCAACCCTAAACATTTCTTGACAATAATACGTTATATGTGACCTCATTAGTCTAAACATGACATTCTGATTAATGTTACATTTGTGGAATATGAGTTATGCAGCAAAATCCAGCCGTTTTTTTTAAAATCCATTTTAGAGTGCGGCCATTTTGCCACCAGCTGTCGACTGAAAATGACATCAATGTTGCTCAGGGCTCAGGCAACGACCAATCACAGCTCACCTGTTTCCTGAAGCTGCGCTGTGATTGGTTGTCACTAGTATCAGTCTGCAAAAAAATAAACACACACACTATACCAATGAGGACGGAAAATTGCATATTTTGTGTTATAGGTCCACATAATAAACATCCATCTACTTTGTAGCACAACAGCAGCAACTCTAACTCTTTGTTGCTTTCACTAACTAGCTTAGCATTGAAGAGGTCCTCAGTTTCTCCCACATGTGTTCTAAGCCACCGGATCATTACAGGCCTGCTGACTTTTTCCCTCAACTTTCTGCAAGTTCAGCTGTGCTCAATTCCCAGCCTGCTTTACCCACTCCTCCTTCAACCACCTGCTTGCCTTTGACTATGTCTGCCATTATCCACTTGCCCATCTATCTCCACCTCTTGAGAATAATCCATGGATGAAGGACCTGCCCAGGACTCCTAACTGAGTGAAATGGCACGGGAGTGTCTTTGTGACAAGCATAATAGTAGGTTGTAATACCAAATGCAAAGGTAATGTTCGACATTTATCACATCAGCTGTGCACGAAGCGCTGAACCAGCCACTGTAAAGAGTGCAAACTAACAGGCCCTAATTTCCCATGTGGGTAAATGAGTGCCTTAGATGATGTGCAGTACAGTATAGTACTTTTCATGTTAACACATACGGGTAGAAAAGTCCTCCTCTGCTAATGCTGCCGTTCTGTACCTTTTCCTGACAGCATTGTATTGTTAAGATAGCTAAAAGGAATGCCAGAGCCTCTGAGTTAGGAAGGAAAGTATGTCCAACTGATGAAATATGTATGACTGATACGGTATCTAATCCTGAAATATATAATGATTAGGGCTGTGCACGAAACGGTGGTAACTTGAATTGAGATGCAAATTGGGTGTAAAAAAAGGAATGCTGAATCATCCTTTTTGAGTTTGAAGGAATCATAGCTTATTGTCGCTTGTGTGTGTGTCACAAGAATGTTTTAATGACAACGCGTGTGACATAATATGTGTGTTAATGAGCATTACATTAAACTGTTAAGCAATCAGTCTTTGTTGTTACTTCACTTTTTGGCCTCTTACGCCAAAAAACTTGGGTGTTGGAACGGAGAGACCGAACCCTTCCACGTTAGCTTAGCGCTAGCTAGCTGGCAGAACAGATCATGGATGGATTTTGAAGGAATCATAGCATATTGTCACAGGAATTTTTTAATGACAACGCGTGTGACATAATATGTGTGTGCGTGTGTTAATGAGCATTACATTAAACTGTTAAGCAATCAGTCTTTGTTGTTACTTCACTTTTTGGCCTCTTATGCCAAAAAACTTGGGTGTTGGAACGGAGAGACCGAACCCTTCCAGGTTAGCTTAGCGCTAGCTAGCTGGTAGAACAGATCATGGATGGATTTTGAAGGAATCATAGCATATTGTCACAGGAATGTTTTAATGACAACGCGTGTGACATAATATGTGTGTGCGTGTGTTAATGAGCATTACATTAAACTGTTAAGCAATCAGACTTTGTTGTTACTTCACTTTTTGGCCTCTTACGCCAAAAAACTTGGGTGTTGGAATGGAGAGACCGAACCCTTCCAGGTTAGCTTAGCGCTAGCTAGCTGGTAGAGCAGATCATGGATGGATTTTAAAGTGGAAAAAAAACAAAAACACCCCGGGTTCTGCCGTTGATACGTTATTTTAAACTAAAAAGGAAATTATTTTCATATGTTAAAGTGGCTGCTTTTAGCGTGTCGGCCGCATTGGTAAAGCACTTTGGTAGCTTTTCTTTTGACACTATTAAATGCCCATGTTTTGTAATACAATCATTCCCCCGATTTTAATCTGTTCATTTTCCCAAAAAGGACCTTACTCACCTCTGTCTCAAGGAAGCGACGAAGGGCCCGCTTCTTCTTGATGTTGTTCCGGCGCACAGACACCGCCACACTCAGCACAATGATAACCACCATGAAGAGGCTGCCGATCACCCCTGCTGCGATCAAAGGGGTTCTGGGGATAATAACGCGGATGGGAAGAGAAGGAGGAAACGTTTACAAGTTATTAGAATGGATGAAGCATTTTTTTTTTCCCTGGAGAGCTCAGTATTGTTCATTCGGTAATTTTACCGATTTGACATGTCATCATCATTGCTCTGTCATCATCATTGCTCCCCAGGAAAAAAAATAAAAATAAATAAATAATAATAATAAAAAAAATAATAATAATAAAATAAAAATAATAATAATAATAAAAATAATAATAATAAATAAAAAATAAAAAATAAAAAATAAAAAGAATGGATGAAGCATTGCCATTGGGAGATAAGAAAAGTTGGGGTTGAGAAGTAGCGTTAGTGTCGTACGATACTGACAAGCTAGCGGAAAATACTTAGGCGTGGGAGTACAAATCCTACCTAGTCAAGTTGGATTACGGGAAATACAAAATGGAAACATGATTTCCAACCAAACCTTACTTCAAACTGCAGCCATAAATCGACAGCACATAATCTTTATCCGCCATAGACAAACATTAACATCAGAAACATGTATGTAATAAAGTCAATCAAGAAGGCAGCCTTGATGATAAAGAACCACGTTGTATGAGAATAGTCAATTTGATGAGTGAATATTGAGTGACAGCTTAATCAAAGTCCCTTCACTGAAATATTGGCCTATTGTGATAATGAATTTCTGATAAGCCGTTCGAAATCATGCTCAAAAAGCAACGCTGCCAACAGGCAGCAGATTTACAAGATGTGTGACACCTAAGCCGCTGGATGAGCTGGACATTTAATGTCTCACCGCCACCGTTATCACACATCTGATAAGAGCTGATCCGCTCAACAGGTCAGCTGAGTTACATTCTGCCGCTGCTCCTTCTTTATCCTGTTAGCGGTGTCTCAGTGTTGAGCAGAAAAGTGTAGATTTTCATCAATTCTCTAAAGCTTTCCCCGGATTTGTAGTTATCTACTTCGCCATCAGTTGCTCTCAGTAAAAAGGCTGCCTATTCATCAGTAAAAAAAGCTGCTACAAATATATATGCTATATTAAAGATACTGTATACAAAAATACTGAGCCACATGGTCACTGAACCAACAGGAAGTAAAAATGTGTTAGTAGTAGTAGTTAGTTGTTTTCCCAAAATTTTGGAATATGAGTGAATTTTTTTCTTTCATACAGAAGAACATTGCAAGGTTAAAGGTCACTGATGTTAGACTGAAGAGAGAGCCTGCTGGCTCATCATTTTTGTTGTACTTCACCCAAAAGATCCTTGTTGTGGTGAGGCATAACAGAAACGTCCACAAATATGGAAGCAAAATATCTTGCGCAAATAAATCTAATAATCAATTGTAAATAAGGAGTGTTTAATAGCCTGACAATTTGTTGAACTGGTCATTCACAGGCCTATTGTGAATGAAGATCGATCATCCTTGAACTGCTACAATTATTATTCTTATTGTGTAAATAGAATAACATATTGCATAACTGGTTTGGAGTTTGGATGGTAAAGAAAGACAATCCTTCACCTGTCCATCCAGCCAATACAGTCTTGAAGTCTTGGTCCAGTGCAACTACAAAAACACATAAAGAGGGAGAGTAAAGATGAAATGATGTCTGAAAATGGGGACAGATTAAGGTAAAAACTCCCCCTGAACATACAATAATTTACTCGGATCCCAAATAGCAAATGTGAAATTGCATGCTCAATTTGGTCTCTCTCATGTGCGTAGGTCAAACAAGCCACACAGCTACAAACCTTTCTGGCTGCATGAATTCTCCCGTCCACTTGAGTCTGTTATTTTTCATAATAATATGCACTCTATGTGGAGCAACACTAAAACGTGGGTGTTTCTTGTCAAATAATTTCAGAAGCTGCAGTAAGTCCAGTACCCGGGGAAGGTAAAGTACCATATGGCACTTATGTTGTAAGACACGTCTACAAAGCTAGTAAATGTATCCAGTGCAGCGGTTCTTAACCAGTTTCCTATGTGCATTCACCGAACCACCAACCCAGGGGTACCAGATACAATGAAAACAGCAGAAGCAATAGAATTGAACCCTGTGGAACACCATACGTTTCTTTATACATGTGAATTCATATTGCACATTTTCATCCAACCTCTTTTTTTCTTTTCTTTTTTTTTTTTTTGCTCAACATAGTGTGATGAAGGGATTCAAATATTGAGAAGTCACACAACGTACCATCGTGACAGTCACAAGTCGACTATTGAGCGCACCAAATTCCCTGCAGCACAAATAGGCTAAGCAATATAACATGTTCACCAGCAGCCAATGATAGCTAAGCAGGGCATGTCATCACAAATAATATAAGTCAAGTGTGTGTTTTGACCTCCTCCGAACCCCTGAGACTGATTCACCGAACCCAGGTTGTGTGCTACTAACAGTGTGTTTGCTGTGTTTAATGGAAATGACAAAGGATTCATTTTGTGTAGGCTATATTCATAAAACCATAAAAGTCTGATAAATACGCAATATGTAGTTTTGAGGTGTCAACAATAATTAGATGAATTGAAAAGGTCTTTTCTGACGCCTGTGATTTCACCTATGCTAGGCTAACACTTCTTTGCATTCCGGTTGCACCTGACTTTCAGACGTGTTAAAAAAAACACAAAATTAGTCATTGAAATTCATCTCAGGTTTGAAAAATACGTATGGATACTCCACCCTGCTCAAAATCAACAGACACAATCCTAGTTGGATTGGACACGTAAATCAGATCCTAAGTGTGCATCAAAAATAGATTGTATGAAAGGGTTAAAAATACAGGACATCGGTTTAAATCCTGCTTTGTCACTCCGATTGTGTCTGATCCCTCTAATTCCCCCGGCTTGTCTTCTTGAGAGGAAGAGCTGCTTATGAAGCTGTACCTGTGACAAAGTGTCAGCCTGGTGTTTTCCATTTACGACTACATTGTTATGCTCCGGTGAGCCGGGGGCTGTCACTCAGGAAAGGAGAAATAACACACTCGAATGACACACACTCCCCGTGGAGTAAAATACAAAATTTGGTCTCACCAACCAGTGTTGAATATTGCATGGAGATATGACTGGCTAGTGAGTGATGGAGTGAAACGTGAAGGGCTCTGCTCCTTTCATTCTTCCTCTCTTCTATCTCATTTTCTCCTTCACGTTCTCTATTTATTGCTCTGGTCTTGAAAGATATCATGATACATCTTTATGTTAGAGGAACACAGTGTGCACATGTAGGAATAATAACATGAATCTACATTTCTAACTCTTGTCTCTCTAAATGTTTTTTATATGATAAAAAAAAAAAAATCCTGTATATTTATTCCTTTGATGATTGAGTTTGAGCATCTTTACAAATACATTTGCATTACTCACCCTTGTGTGCAGTTGGCATGGCAGGGATGACACTCATTATTGCTTTCGGCATACTTAAAGATAAAACTGTTTGCGCCTTGAAGCCCGTCTGGGCACTTGTCCACACAGTTAGGACCATCCTTAAAATGGATGCATTTCACACAATGCTCTGGGCCCTGCAGAAATAGACGCAAAATATTGTTTACTCAGCTATAGTGTAACGTCCAAAGTCAAATCTTCGGGCATGCAATATAAAGTTTGACCAAAATTGTGAGGAATATAGTAATAAAATCATTACAATGTTACTTGGAAGCATTCTTTCATCAATCCATCCAACCATCCATTTTTATATATATATAATATGAATCATTCTGGAGCTTGAAAGTAATAGACTAATACATAAAGTGGAAGACAGAAGGAGAAAGAAATGGAAAAAGACAAAAAACGAGGCAATAGCGTCGTGGAAAACCAGTAAGTGTATGCGAGAGATGAATGAATGAAGAAGTGTGTGTGGAGGGCCAAAAAGCAAATGAGACACATAAAGCAGCGTGAGAGGAGGAAGCTCATAATAACCATTGCTCAAAGCACTCACTATGACCATAACAATCCGCCTCGAAGAGGATTTATGGTGCTAATATATTCGTGGGAGGAGGTAAGGAAGAAGAGAAGTGGTCTTTCCGAGACTCAACAGGCTTGTAGAACATCTAATTTCCAAATGACAGATGCACACAGAGAATGCAGTAGTCATATATGACCAAATTGCATCTCACCATAAAATTTTCAATAATACAGTGACGTCGCAGAAGTATCCATTTAACACTACGTTGTGGTTTAGAACGGTACTGCATCACACTGAGAAGTTTCTAGTTGACCCTTTAATGCAGCTATGTGACGTAACAAAATATAAAGAACACTTAAACATTACTCTCTGCCCTTAAATGGACACTACTAATAATTTCCCTTATCCAGGTTCATACTGTGCCCCCCTCAATTAAAGGACCAGAGCTTGAGCCTTGTTTTTCCCTTTTGTTTTATTCCTTTCCTTTTTTTAATTTCCATCTAAGAAAGTGACCTGCCAGGCTTCCCGTTCTGTTTCCTCTGTTGGTCATTGTTTTTAGGTTTCTTTGACGGGATGTGACTGGGGGAATTGGCCTTTCAGCGAATCAATAAAGTAGGAGTGTCAGGCAAAATTTTGAAGACTTTAATAGTTAACTGATGATTAATCGCATTTTATTGTACATTTACAATAGATATAAAATGTACAATATTCCCCCACCCCCTAAGTTTTCATACTCTTGTTAACATAAAAGTGGGAAAAAAGTAAAACTAAATAAAAAAAAGAAAAGAAATATGGCTGCATCTTTTAGTCATTTATACAGTAATTATATAATAATTCATAAAATTTTGTTAAAATTAAAAATATGTACTGTACTGTAAAAATTTTTGATATTGATTTGAGGTCATAATCTGCCACTAGATGGCATAATTGCATTTGTAAGACATTGGTGACAGCTCAGTGCTATCTAATCTTTAACACGAAGTAACTTGTGAAATTCTGCACATTTTTAAAATTGTAAAATACAACATGACCCCAGTCTACAAAAATATATGCATTATTATAAATTTATTACTGCTAAATTTTGATGTGGACGTGTCTGCTGCGTTGTGACTGGAATTCCCCCAGTACAGGCTTTCCAAGTAAGGGACGGTCATTAATCGCACGTTAAAAAAAAATTGTGTCGCTAAAGGAACTTTAAATTAACTCAAAATGAACACACTAACTTTAACACCCCAACGATAAAGTAATCTGAATTTTTATGATTGTGTCAATGACTCTGTCAGCCTGATCGTCATCATCGTGTTCTTGTATGTCCCACTATTTGTTTTTCCCATTTAATTTCCAAATTTAAAGAGCAGTGTGGAGGTGAATGGTTAGAAGCACAGGGGGTTGTCTTTCAGGAAAAAAACCTTATTGATCTTTCTCTTGACAGTCATCTGATATTGTGTCTACATCACAGCCTGCTGTGCTCACCAACGTGGTCATATCCCTAGACTCACTACACAGGGCATTAGGCCAATCAAATCACTTTGTGTAAACTCTAATGTAATTGCTATGGGCTCTGCAACCATAACACGATTGCCGTAATCCATTTGGTCGCCTGGGCCGCACATGCTGTTGCTACACAAGGGTGCTACAGGTTAATATGAGACATTCCCATCATACACTGCATGACAGAAGACATTGGTGAGCGGGAGGGACGAAACTGCTTGGGCAGACATGTGCAGACAGAGCATGTTACTAACTGCTTTCTTTTCTCACATATGGAGCAAAACTGAGTGAAGTCACACATACAGTATAATGGTAATTAAAGATAAATACATAGAATTAAAGCGTGAATTAAACATCTCTAATGAGGACAAGCAGGATAGAAAAAGGCTCGCTGGATGGATGATAGTTAAGTGAACATCTTAACTTGGTAATGATCATTTTTACTTAAATGTTTTGACAAAAAGGTTTATAAAAAAAGTAAAGAAAATCCCAGAAGGGTAAACAAAAAAAAAGTAAAATTTGTTTAGAATAATCTTTTTTTTTTTGTATATGTGAATGGAGGGAAAAAAAATATTAAAATCAAATTTACTGGATTTTTTTTTTAACATAGGCCAATACATTGACAAACACCAATTCAAGTTGATTCAGTTTTTGCATGTTTCATTGAGAGACATAAAGGTCAAACACCAATTTATGCCACAGAGCAATGGCACGTAACAGCAGGTCCTCAGAAACAAGAAAAAAAACAAACATGTTATGTATTTGGTTATGAAAGCATCACAAAAAAAACCAACAACAAAACACGTGACATATGCAACCTTTATGATTAAAAAAATGACTTAAACAATGTTCTGCTTAGCCACCTTGTGCCCTGACCGCTCTACACTTACACCTGTCAATCAAACAGCAAGATAAGCTTTTAAAGGTCTTCACTTCAGCGTGGGTGGTGTGCAGCACAGCCAGATGGAAACAATGTTTTTTTTTTTCTTCCATTCTCTCTCAAATTCAGGCAGGTGATACAAAAAAAATCTATCTGCTTGAGCAATATAGCAAAAAATGCTTTAGAATTATATACATACATGTACACACACACACACACATATGCAGTATATATATATATATATATATATATATTAGTGTAGTGTAAAAAGTAAAATGAGTATAAAAGTAAAGTAATTTTGTAATCTGCATTTTTTTTATTCATAACTGTGTGCACATTTATTTTATCAATAAAATTCCCTTTTGACAAAAACAAATGTTCCATCACCTATTTTCCCATCAAATATCAGAGGATTTATGAGATCAACATCAACATTCATATTGGCCTCATGGTGGCTACTTACCGGACCATGGCAGGTTAAAGAGTTGCCGTCAGCTTGCTCACATTGGGAATCACACTCCACACACACAGAATCGTTGGTAAACTCTCGAATCTCCCTGAGTGATAAGTTGGACAAGAAAGACGTGGTCTAATGTTATTTTATAAAACAATGCCATATGTTTTTATGCCACAATTAACACTAGTCAACATATCTAAGGTCCTAACAAACTGAAAAAAATTATCTTCTGGTGTTGGTTGGACCAAATGTGTTTTTGTTTTTCTAAGGCCTTTTGTAAATCCTTTTTTGATTACACAACAGAAATTTACCAGTGGTGGCAAAGAAATAAAAAAAATAAAAATAAAACTGGGAATTCAATTCATTATGATGTAAGAAGAGCGCAACTGAAAAGATTGCAGTGACTTTTGGTGATGACACTTTATTTGATACCATGAATTTGCATTCTTAATCTGACAGCATGTTAGTTTGACAATATCTGCAAAGGGCGCAACCCTTTCAAAATTCAGTTTGGTGCCTCTCATAAAAAAACAGCAGACAAGTCATTAAATATGACTAAAGTGCTGGTACTTGCTGCTTTGCCTTTGTATTGAACATTCACTGATTTTTCGGTACCTCTCTTTTGGTTAGGGAGGGGAAAACAAGTTTCATCTCTGCAATAGAAAAAAAGTCCCAGTGGGGTCTAAATGAAATTAGTATTTATAATGCTTCATAAAGTCTTGTAGGAGCCAGGGGAGATTGGCCTTTGTCCGTGTGTGAGCTGGGTGAAATAATAATGGATGCAAAGGAGCTGGAGCACATCACTGGCTTGCTCTGGACTTCAAGGGTGTTGCATGAATTATTAATATTAGTTGTTACTTTTTCTTATTCTTACATGTACACAATCTATGCACACAAACACAGCCGCAAATGTGAATAACATTTCAAATCTGCCTTGATGCAGTCAGTCAGGTCTGTTGAATAAAATATCAATGCTGAACTGGACCAACTAAAAAAAAAAAAAACATTATTAGAGGAAAATGTGGTGAGTAATAATAAATGCCAAATAAAGCAAACCCACATCTACACATGAGTACTATAAAAGCAAATTATTTTTTTTTGTGACTTTTATGGCCTAAAAGTGCTTTTCATTAAAAAAAATTTAAATACTGACTGATTGACTTTACTTTTATGTCCCATAGCAAAGCCTACACGTACAAAACTGCACTGCGTCAGTCATAGGAACAGCAATATGGCGTAAACCTTAAACCCCCTGTAATGTACCCATTCCTAATATTTACACATTCTCCGTCACAGCGTCGGTAGATTTGTGGTGCTCAATCGCCTTGTGTGAGGCGAAGAGTCACCACTGTAAATTTTTTTTGCATTGGTCTGCCTTAGTTGGATTTGGCCGCGTCACTCAGTGTGCGGTTGATCTCAGATATTAGATTCTGATGGTATGATAACCTTGAGCAAAAATATTGTGGGGTCACGGTATTAAAATGACAGCCCTAAAATGACATTTTTTTCATTGAACACAGTATATTTTATTTGTAAACAAATAATATGAATTTTAGTACACAAGGAAAGTATATCATGTTAAGTGGATTTTTTTCCCTTTTTTACCGGTGAGATATTTTTAGAACAGACCAGTGAGCTACTCATATTGTCCTTCAGGCTAACTAGTACTCATTGGCGTCTCTTTTTTTTTTTTGGGCTCATTTACTCAATTTTGCAAGCAGCCAATCATATTGTCCACACAAAAAAAGAAAAGAAGAACTCATTACTGGTGGAAGCCTGTGTTATCAATTATTGAAAATTTGAAACATTGACTTTTTACAACCACAGCAAATGGTCAAACAAGTAATCATGCCTAGTCTCAGATAAAGAGCAACACAATGATGTGCTGTAGATCAATGCTATATGCTACAGGCTAAAGCCTACATCAACAGATAACAGTACCGGGACACCAATCCATTACGCATGCACGAAGTACTGTAATAATAGAAGAAAATATTCGGTTGGGCCTTCCCCAATATCTGTTTTATTGTCCTACAAATTTTGTTAAGAATTAAATAGTTTAAAGAATTAAGATTCAAGTTGTGTCCCAGGACTGTATACATATTATTAATATAATTAAAAGCATAGGGAGGTTGATGGGTGAGGGATTGCTTGTGGTTGCTGTGACGGTGCAGGCGGTGCCGACGACCTTTTGGACAGGTAGGCACGGCGTGGCCCCGTGCGCAAGCAGTGACTGTGACACGCAGTGACACGCCTAGCCCCCCCGCCCTATCCACATCTCCGCTTCTCCTACGCCTCCTCTTCCTCCTCCTCATGAGTACATAACAGTCAGTTATTAAGTTGACTTATTTTGGGGGTTATTAGGAGACGTCACCAGGGGGACAAGCTTTGTCGGCTGTGAGGTGGAGAACATCAAGCTAAACGTTCAAAGTCAAGAGACCCCCCTAATGACACTCTTCGGGGCTGCTCTTCAAAGAGACTTACCTTTACACTTTAAATTGTTCTTTTGAACCGTCGGAGTTATTAACTATTAATTGCTATCCTGAGTGGCCTAACAATATTGCTGGACTTAAAAGCTATGACAAAGACCCCTGTGGTGTTTTTAAATGAAACTTTACTTATGACTGACAGGTTATGCCACAAGTCTGCTTCATGAAGGATATAAACAGGTCTGGTAGTTGCCAACCGTGATATTCATGAACTTTTTATAGGCTGAACTTTACTTGTCGCTCTTGTATTGAATCTATTTTGTAATTCGATTGTTGGCCAGTAGTGATGGACAAATGAAGCTTCATGAAGCACTTGTGATATTTTTGGACTCCTCTAGATGGCACTCTTGGATTCAAGATGCAGTGCAAATTTAATCAATTATCATTGCGCTAGCCTTCATCTCTAAACCAAGAACACCATCTAGAGGAGTAAAAAATATCGCAAGTGCTTCATGAAGCTTCATTTTCCCATCACTATTGACCAGTACTGCATTGTAACTTTCAGCATAGGTTACAACTAGTGATGGACAAATGAAGCTTCATGAAGCAATTGTGATATTTTTGGACTCCTCTAGATGGCACTCTTGGATTCAAGATGCAGTGCAAATTTAATCAATTGTCATTGCGCTAGCCTTCATCTCTAAACCAAGAGCACTGTCTAGAGGAGTAAAAAATATCGCAAGTGCTTCATGAAGCTTCATTTTCCCATCACTAGTTACAACGCTGCAAATCATTTGAGATTTGAACATACTTCAGCGCTTTCATTTACACTTTCAGATTATGTTGCCAAGTGTGTTTGCCTCACACTATTCTTATGCCTCAGTGTTTTCGCAGAAACACAGTGATATGTAACTATATCAGTTGTTTACCGTTTGGTTTTCATTTCATGTGGAGGGAAAAGCAAGTGTTGCAGCAATTCTTTAGAGTTGTTTACTTTTGAGGGGCACATCAGCAGCTGCGAGGAGCTTTGCTTATCCTGGCTGTCCGCCATGAGTTTGCTTAAGCAAAAAAAACAACAACACTTTTGTACTTCCACATTTTCTGGTAAAATCATACACTCACACAATGCCCTTTTATCTTATACAATGTGCAGCATACAAAGCTGATGCTTCTGGATGCTCTATATGTGTTATTCCATAGGTTAGGTTTAATCATCTTTTGATAGTATGCAAAAGTAATTAATTGATTTCAAAAACCTTGCGGTTTCATCTAGGGCAGTGGTTCTTAACCTGAGTTCAGGATTTGGCGGAGGTCAAGACAAACATCCGACTCGTGATTTGTGATGATACGTCCTGCTTGGCCATCATTGGCTGCAGGTGATCCATGCTACATTGCTCGGCCTAGCCGTGCTTGCAGGGAATTTGGTGCGCTCAGTAGTCGACTTGTTACTGTTGGTGATGGTATGGGGGATTTATTTATTATTGCAATCCTTCATACTATATCGCACAAAAAAAGAAAGTGGTCGGGACAAATACGGGCAATATGATTTCACATGAATAATGGACCGTATGGTGTTCCACAAGGTTCAATTCTGGGGCCACAGCTGTTTTTATTTTTTTTAAGTGCTCTATAAATATAGTGTTGAGTTAAGTGATGGCAGTCAGTGTCCTAACTGCCTGATTTTCAATGCCAAGTTGATATAGTCTATAATCCAGAACAACTAGCAATTTCGCAAAATTTATATACACATATATATATATATATATATATATATATATATATATATATATATATATATATATATATATATATATATTTATTTTATTTTTTTTCAATCAAGAAGGGTTCGGTGAATGGGCATAGGAAACTGATGGGGTTCAGCACCACTGATCTAGAATAAGGAAGCTTATAAGGTATTCCTGAAATGTTCATACACGATGTACATTGGCATCACTTACCCCTCATACAGGTTGCAGGTTTCCACACAACTTTGTCCCCTCCTGAAGTCCCTGCACGAGAGACATTGGTCTGGACCAGGACCCCAACATCCAGAGTCGGAACATAACGGATCGCACACCATATGCTCCTTGACTGCTCGAGACACAAAAACAATACGTAACTTTGGACACATTGTAATAAATGAATGTGAATTTCTAGGACAATTGTAGAGTGGACACACGTTAATTAACCCACCAATACAGAAATTGGATGAATTGAAAGAGATGCCAAGTCATGATTATCACATGATAAAAATAGGTGGAAAGTTTACAGTATATTTCACGCCACTGCAAATGTCGGCAGTAATTGAACAATGATCAAATTACAACCCAACCCTAATAAAACATTTTATTTTACCACATCAAATTATATCAAATTTTCTAACTTGTGTGTACATTCATCATCCTTTCCAATGTATACAGTATGTGAGAGTGTGGGAGTAGAAACGTAGTATTGCGCGGTTCATAAGATTGGAGCTATACTGCTCCTTTATGAAACTGCTGATTCAACAAAGGCAGAGGGCTAAAGGGACCCAGGATGTTCTTTCATTTGCTGCACAGTTTGTTTGACTCGGAAATCAGAAGAGAACCTTCCAACTTCAGCACCTGACAGCTTTAAGTGAGTAAGTAAGTTGTTCAACAGTATTACAATCTGGAACACAGCGTCCCCCAAAATAAGGCATTTTATATTGGTTTCCATTAAAAAAAGATATTGTCATCTGCTTCCAAGAATTCACATCTGCCAAACAGATTAAAATAGTACTTGCTCACTAAAACTGCATTGTTGAATGCTTGGAAAAGCATGAAAAGCTCCAATAAAAGCAGCATTGAGTGCACCTGGGATGAGATTCATTATTGGAGGAAAATGCCTCACCAACCGTGTCAGTTAAAAAATCTGTATGCACGGCACTCTGTTGCCCAAATAAGCTTCATATGTCTCACCTTGTAGTATAGATTTCTTACTGCTTTTGCCTCTGATGTCTCTTTGCCACCTTTACAAACTTTTTTTTTCCCCCAGACTCTTTCCTTGCACACAAAGGGATGAAGATAAACGAGTAAAAGTGAACTAAATGAGGATGAAAGCTCCATCTTTGTCTTGAAAGATACACAAACGCCCTCTGTTGGGTCCGCTTACAATGAAATACTCAAAGAAGAGGTTACATTTATTTTTAAACATGCGCTAGAGGATCAAAACAGTTCAACTTTTTTTTGATGCGGCTGGTAAACAGAAGCTGATGGGTCTCAAGCTGACGGTACTTTGTGCGTAACATGGTGAGCGCGAGAACACCCGAGAGGTGACGAAAGAACGGGAAATTGTGGCATATTTCAAACATGAAAAAAGCAACTATTACAACATTAAGGATTTGTAGATTTTTGGGCAAGGGCAGCATGATGGTTAGAATATAGTTCTGAGGTCAAAGGTTTGAATCCCGTGTCCGTTTTTTTCCATGTGAAATTTTTGCTTTTCCCGCCTTTCTTGTGACCAAGATTAGGCCTATATGGAGAAATGAAGTGAACAATCTGCTTATGATCCAAAACAAACAAGTTCATCTGCGAAGCATGGTGGAGGAAATGTCATGGCTTGGGATTGCATGGCTGCTTCTGGAACGGGCTCACTAATCTGTATTTATGATGTAATATAATATAAGTAGCAGCAGAATTAATTCTGAAGTCTACAAAGCCATTTTGTCTGGCAATTTACAGAAAAACGTATCCAAACTAATCGGGAGAAGCTTTATCATGCAAAAAGACAATGACCCAAAATACCCTGACCTTAACCCTGCATTTATGCAACATTCTGGTGAAGTCAATGGGTCGCAGGCTGGATGCAGTTGTCGCAAATAAGGGTTACGCCACCAAATATTCACTTTAAGTTAATTTAATGTCTCTTCTAATACTTTTTTTCTTTTTCTTTTCTTTCTGGAGAGCTCAGTATTTAAGTTAATTCGGTAATTTTACCGATTTGACATGTCATCATCATTGCTTTTTTTTTTATTATTATTATTTATTTATTTATTTATTATGTATGTGGGTGAGTATGTGTATGTGCGTGCGTGTGTATTCATTAGTTCACCTAAAACCTATTAAAAAAATCCCATACCGTTCACCTAAACCGAACACTTCCAGCGGGAGTCGTGAGGCCGTCAGGAGACCCGAGGAAGGACCAAAGAAAAGAAAGGAAAGTGAAATCCAGCACCGACCAAACACCACCCACCGGGTCTTCTAATACTTTTGCTCACTTTAAACGTGGGTGGATTCAAACAAAAGGTGCTCTGTCCTGAGTTGTTTAAAATGGAAGTCAACCTTAAACATTTCTTGACAAGAATATGTGTGACCTCACTAGTCTAAACATGAGATTCTGAATAATAATACATTTGTGGAATACGAGTTATGAAGCAAAATGTAGATTACATACCATGAAATAAAAGCTGGATTTGTGAAATGTTGTCTGCTATTCATCAGTTGATCTCAAACTCAAATGTCTTCAGTATACAACAAAAACAAAGGAATTGACCTTGCTGTTCCAATACTTTTGAAAGTACACTGATGGTCGGTTTTCAAAGGTGCGCAGTGACACAAACAAGTTTAAAACTCCAAAATGTATAGAATAAAGAAATACAACGAAAATCAAATGAATGCAAGAGAAAAATTACGCAGTTTTTGGGACAAACTAGGGAAACTTCCATCTAATAAAGATTTATGATAAAGTCAGGTCTTTCACAATGTGACCTTTTAAAAATGATTATTATTATTGACCCTTGTGCAGCTTCTTGACGTAAGTGAGAAAAAACGATTCATCAAAACACAGTTGGAGAAAAACAGATTTTCCAAACGGAGTATTGAGGTTCTGTGTAGCTACATAGGAATCAAACTGTGTCCCGTACCTGTTGAAAACTTAACGAAGTATGTTTGATATTGATTGGTTTGTGATTTTTCCTGGTTTCGTTACGGACTTACAGCACTCCTGTGGGTCTCTGTTGCTGCGGGTCAAAGCTTTCTGGTTGGCAGCACGGAACAGTCGGGTCCAGTTGACTGTGTTGTAGTAGCACAGCTGGCTATTCTCTACAATGTGCACATTGCCTGCACTGATCTCACGGAGTGACTGAAGTTGAAGTGATAAGATGCCATGCTGCTTTAACACCAGCAGGGAGATTCCGCTGAGAGGGGAGAGAGTCGGAGGATGGAAGAAAGGAAACAAAGAAGAAGTAGTTGAAGAAGAATCACATCTAAAGGGAATGAATAAGACTTTGATGTTTGTCTTTACTCAAGATCACACTTCTTTTTTTTTTGGAATCTGATTAAATAAGCATTTTCCCTTTTTTTTTTTTTTTTGGAATCCGATTAAATAAGCATTTTCCCAGACAAGTCACTGCCCGAATAAGCTACATTATAAGAGGTCTATCACATAATGTAATTGCTATGTAAGTACGGTAATTGGAAAGTGAATTTGATCTATTTAGTACGGAAGAGTGGAACTGCCAATTTGTTTTGTTTTTATGTTCTTGTGTTTAGTAAGGCCACCATATTTTACCTACACTAAACTTGTTACTTTAAACACTATGTGCATGTGCGTTACAATTTCTGACCACTTAAAAAAAAATCATGCTACGCTTCCACTAACAGCCCCCCTGAAATAGTCCACTGTTTCATTTCTGAACTACAGCAAAAACCTTTACTCAACAAAATTGTTACTGTGAAATCAAAGACCTTAACAATAGTGCTTCTAAGCTGTTCATAATTGTATTTAATGACATTTTGTTATTCCAAAAAAGAAAAACACCTTAAAGCTTTTTAAAAAATGGTTGGAATGGATTTTTGGAATACATTATTATTGTAATGCCCTTGGATGTGGGAAAGGAGAGACCTCGTCAATGATTCACTTTCCCGACATTTATTAAATGCCAAAGAAGAGTACACGAGCAAACTAAAGCAGGTTTATTTTTGCATACCACCAATTTTCAAATGTGTGTGCGTCTGGAAACTATCGATAAATGTAATTTACGAAACACGTCACAGAACTATATTTGCATCAAATTAGAAGTGAATCATGTGTACCTGTACAGAGATCTTCCCCCTATCGTTACCAAGTTGCTGAAAACACTCAAGTCTGTTATGTTGTCGGGCCAAGACTGGATGCTCAGAAAGCCTAAATGGGGACACAAACACAAACAGACACACAGGTTATAATGAGTCATCGCCACTGACATGACAGAAGATAATGTGTGTGTGTCTGTTGGCATCCCTCTAGGTATCACAGCATTCCAGGATATAGTAACCACACTGCTCTAGGCTAGAGTCGGGTGCCAGCTGTGTGTGTCTCATCAAGTCTCATATATCAACATTTTTGCATTTCCTTTAAGCAATCCACATCTCTGTCGTTGAATCATTTAAAAAGACGAGGAGCTGAGAGGGCGGATGTGGCTCATTTAGGATTTTCAATAATGGATTCAAAAATATGAAATATTCAGTAGAGACCAGTAGGAGGTACGGTCCTCTAGCCAATATCAGAAGACAAACAAAATAAGTGGATGGGGGAGTACGGAAAGTAATATCAGGTGGAATAATGGATGGGAGGTGGAATCAATTGAAATGCAATGAAGAAAACATTTGCGTTTCTTGGAGATTAAAACAACAATCGGGTTATGTTCCCTTAATGACAAACACTTGCATCATGGCCAAGATGCGGTGGAGACAGCAAGAAAATCATTGTGGGCGTGATGGCCGGTGCGCTGCTTTCGCTAATCAATGAACAATCAGACTCCATCATATTAAACTGCACATTTTTTTTTTCTCCTGCAGGATGCATAATGTTTACTCAGGAAGGGAGGGAGGTTGTTGAAAGGTAAAAAGAGATGAGGTAAATAGGGAGCCTTTTATGTAGACAAGAGGGCAATAACCTTCAACAGCATCTTTATCAGTTTGTGGACATTGTTTTGTTTATGCCAATCCCTGCAGAGCTGCAGCATTAGAGTGGAGTCGGAGGCATATTAAGTGTGTTTGATGAAGAAATGAGAAAAAGTCAGGCACATGTGAGGATACACACAATGGGTTTGAGGATAAGTTGCAAATCCTGGTGAAGCATCAAACAGTGATTACCAAACATGGCTAAAATGAAAGGCATTTTACATTATTAAAATTCCAAGTGCATGAGCTACTGCTGTCATTAAGTGTTTTGGAGAAAAGACACTTTAGAACGTTAGAAAGTTGATTGCAATAAGTTTACATAACATTTTAATACGTTTTTGCAGGAGTGGTATGACTGAGGTAAGAACTTCTTACTGTGCTTCATAATAACATACAAATTCTATCCAACTAATCACTGATACTGATACCAAGCAATTTTGATACATATAAAACACTATTTTTGTTGAGTTGGGTCTGACAGCTACTTTAAACTAATTTTTGAGTGTGGAATCTAAAAACGAACTCAGTTTTTCTCTATCACATTGTTTTTTTAACTTTAGATCCCCGTTTTCTTAAAAACAAAAACAAAACATGAAAAATACTGTTGCATTGTAATATGCTTGTTTGAGTAAAAAAAAATAAATAATCGAATATTGACATACAATGAAATATGAAAGAAACAGGCATTACTGCAATGTTTATTTAACATTATTATGTTTTTACAAGGAATATGGCTACTACCTCTTAATAGCTATGAAGCTAGTTTTTTGTTTGCAGATATTGACAGCACTGACCTGTTAGAAGCTACACACGCCTTGTCTCAATTGTGACTGCAACAAGTTGCCATGTAGATGTAGATAATCCGAATATAATCAGCTCTTACTACAGTCTTACTACAGCTGATCAGCATTTTGCCCATGGAAGGCAAGATGAAGATAAAAAAAAAAAAAAGTGCTAGAAAAAAAAACAACTGACTGAAATTCAATTTTGGTTTTAATCATCATACAAATCTAACTCGACAGATTTATTTATGTATTTTTCACCAGGGTAATTTTAAAGAAAGATATAATTTTTTTCTTGAGGTTGCATGATGAAAATCATGGCAATTTTTTATTCTTTCAAATTTTTTAATTTCTAGTTCTTGTTCGTAAAACGGCCCCAAAACAATACTGATACCTTGAAATAAGACCGGGTATCAGCCAGCCTTATTTCTCACCCATGCCTAACATAATCAAACATAAATAATGGAGACATGTCAAAAATAGCCGTGACATGCTTCAGTCAAGGAACAACAGTTAACAGCAATCTCGAAAGCAAATGGTTTTTGTGGGGCGGATACGGTGCTTACCGCCTCGTTTTTTTCCATAAAAAGTGAAAGATCATGTACACACATTCTCCTGAGAGGACATTCATGTATGAAGCAAATTACAACATGTAACCACTTAGGAAGAAAGGGTCCGTGCTCACAAGCAATGGCTAAGAGGGTTCAAGTTGTGGTAATTACAGCGTAAGCCACAATAATGAGAAACCCCAGCGTAAGACACATCATTTTGATTTGATTGCCCACTCAACAACAAATGTTATGAAGAAACAATAAAATAAGCACAAAAAAAAAAAAAGAGAGGAAAGTAATTGGAAAAGCTGAGACAAGTGTGCTATGTGTAGGATGAGCTCATTTAAAAGCAGAAGGAAAAGCACTTGTGACCTCGGGGTCACAGAGGCAGGTTGGCTGCTCGTCAAATGTCTTGTTGTCGTGACAGCTCAGGGAGATGACAAGCTGAGCAGACACACTCTCTTCTAAATCCTGTTTGGTTTTGCCACCCGATAATAAAAATAAATCAAGCCATTTAAACATTTTGAAGTTGAGTTTATGATATTAAACCTGGGATTACACTTGTTTTTTTTGTTTTTTTTATATATTGTTAGCCTAACAATAATTAATAATAATTGCCCAATGTGCTTGCAAAAACTAAGTACAGTCATTTCTGGACTATAAGGTGCACCTGACTATAAGTCGCGCTAGCTAAATTTGGGGAATACTCGAGTTTGTTACACATATAAGGCGCACTCGACTGTAAGCCGCAGGTGCTTTAATGTTACCGCACCGGTGGTTCCCGCTACTTTCTTTTCCATAATGAGGGTGCAAATTGTCTCGCTCTCGTTCTGTCTCTCCTACTGCATGAATCATTTTAATTCCTATCTAAGACTTCAGCTGGCCTGACAATTTTAATGCAAAAGCCCCAAAAATAAATAAATAAATAAATAATGATGTTGTTTACGTTTCCCCATGACAAAGGTTATTCACAATTTTTACGTTTTATTTCAAAATGGCATATCAACATGCAATTTAGTGTTAGGTACCGGTAAACAAGAATCCATTGAGGAAAGACCTTTACTACTTGCCACTTTCTAATTGGATGAGTTTATTATGACTAATATTGCATTTTTTCCCCTCTACTATCAAAATGCAAAGTAATTGAAACTGTACACCAAAAGTACAACACTCAAATTTCTTGATGCATTTAGTGGCCAACTTAACACCATCCACAGGTGGAGGTCTTCTTATGATGACCTGCACCACATACATTTGTGGACCTCAGGATCGTCTGCCTGCTCCTTGACTAAATTCACCAAAATTGTGTTCCACCGCCTGCGCCACAACTTAGACCTCCTTTCATCTAGTCTAAAATCTATTCTACTTTGTTCACCAAATCGCCAAGTACGGCAGGCATGCGCAATAGAATACATCGAGGCATACGCCAGTCTACCAAATTCCCAAACACGCTAAACTAGACTTGCCCCTGCACGAAAATGAAGATGCACAGGCGCCTGTCTACGAAAATAAGAGTCCCACATGTTTTCTTCTTGGTGTATGAAGGGAAAACTGGGGAAACTTAAGGCTAAGGATCGTCTCAAGGGAAAAGCAGCAGATACAGAGGAGATTGAAAGACTCATCTGATATTCAACACATGCTGCTATGTATGTCCTCAGTGTGGACCATCACCAGTGGGGGAATGGGAACTAGACTTAACTAAACACTCCAAGCAAAACACACTGCATATGCACCACAAAAAGGATGTTGCCTCTGTCAAGGAAATAACGTTGTCACCATTGTTTGAACGTTAGCCAAAAAATACAATTTGTGGAGGAAAGGGAAAATTCAGAATCTGATTATCATCTAATAACCGCAAGATAGGGCGTTTTTGCTTTATTTCAGGGATACGTAAGATGTACATATCTATAACGTGTACTATTCTGGTCAAATCCAAGTTTGATGTATGTATGCACTTCACGGAATACATATATGTATTCCGTGAAGTGCATACATACACTTCACTATAGTGATGTTTAAATATAAAAAGAAGAAAATCACTTACCATTGTCATTCTTTCAAAGCAAAAAATAAAACTAAGAAATATTAGTTTTTTTAGTCTATCAAATAATTTTATCTTTACAACACACACACACACACACAACAGAACATTTTTTAAATTTAAATCCATGGATAACAATAATAATTATGCTTTAGGATTAAATAACATTTCAATTGAAGAGCTTCTAATATTACCCATTGAAAAAACTTAAATTATTTTGCACCAAGGTTGTTCATTTAGTTTAATTCAGTATATAGATGCTGTGTGAACAAACCTTACCTGTAATTTCCCTAACAGTGCGGAACACGTTAAGTTTTTCTGGGTCCAAAGCTTCAATGTCGTGATAGACATCCCTGTGAATGATAATGTCACAATGTCACGTAACAGCTAATTCTACTACTACTGATATTTTACTTATGGCATTACTATGCGCTGAAGTTAATGGAAGGGTAATGTAAAGAAGTTAGAATTATGTCTCACCCTTTTATTCCAGTGATGAGAAAAACCAAATTGCCATTTATTTTAGTGCAATTCAAAAACGTGTCGATGTTGCTGGAGTCCACTGTCTGAGCCGTCTGTAGACTGGCAGTTCCAATGCCATCACATGCTGCAGCACACAGTAAGACAGCAAAAAAGCATTCATTTAGTGAAGCAGAGAAATTTAATGCTTTTTTTTTTTACAAGCAGAACTTTCCTCAAAAATGTCACCTTTTGGGCAGATGTCAGTACAAGGAATGCACATCTTGATGCGGTTCTCCTCCACCTCCATCGTGTTACTGGGACATGCTCGCACACAGGAGCTCTGGTCCACCACAAAGTTATCTGTAAGACATTTTGTTGTAAATGTCAACTACAGATTGCGGTTGTTTATACAGGCGGACGGGTACTTTTGTACTTTGCAAAGGCAATCACCAAAAAAGAAGGGGAGAAAATGTCACTTTCTTCTTTCTGACTCTAGACTAGATTTTTTTTTTACTGTGCATTAACTGTACGAGAATTGTAGTGATCTGTGTTTAAAGGGAACAGAGCCACAAATTAACCAAAGAATTAAGGATGTGATTCACCAATAATGAATCAATGGGGTACAGTTAATAGTCCATTTCAGTCTTTCAAAGGGAAATCTTTGAAATAAAAAGTAGCAACATTTCAGCTCAACAGTAACTTCAGCTAATTTACTGTTCTAATGCTAGCTTAGTATTGCTAGCGCTGCTATTTTTGGTTAAGCCAAATACTCTGTCGTTATTTATCATGACTACACACTTAGAGAAGCCCTTTTCATTACTAATGACCATGTTTGATAATTGTGCTTTAGTAAGAGGGATTTAGGAAAGGGGGATTAGCGGAGTGAGGCTACATTCAAATCTTGCTAGCAGTTTTAACACTGAGCCTTTTTGTAGCGGTGAAAACCAAAACAACTTTGCCACTGAGCAATACAAGATCTTTAACAATGACATACTGCATACAGAAAGTAAATGTGTTCCCGTAGGTGTTCACTGTTCAGACTTACGTGGACATTTCTTGACACAGAAGGCTCCATAAGTGTATTTGGCTCTAGGGTTGTGTTCCACCTGGAAGGTGGTGGGGTTGTACAAAAAAGTCTGTGGACATTGCGTCACACATGCCCCGCTGTCGTTGAAGTTTGTGCATGCCTGTAAATATCGACAATAAAAGAAAAAATACCGGACATTAGGACAAGTGGTATGTTGTGTAGCTAATTAACGGAATTACTACCATCTACTGTAAATGTTGTTGTTGACTTTAAGACCAGTAAATTTAAACCAAATTCTATGAGCTGTATGCAAGTCCGTCTGAATGTGTGTGCTTGTGCGTGTGTACTTACAAAGCAGTCAGTGTCCTTTGGACCAAAGCAGCCACCTGCACACTCACGATGGCAGCAGTCACTCACATAGGGACCAAAACAGCGGCCATCACACTGCTCAGCACACACCGTCTTAGTTACTGGGGAGAAATTTCATAAAGAACAACATAGTTACAAGAAAATCTTTCTAAACAACACTCGGAGGACAGAAAATTAGGGTGGCTTCACATGTCGGGGAGACCGGGGCTAGTTGTATAACGGGTAAGTTGTCACATTGCAATTTTCTTCTCCACCAGAGGGCGCAATCAAAAACTGGAATACTAGCCATGCCAGCAATTCTTAAGGACTTTAATCTATTTCATAATATTTTATGTTAAAATTTGTTCAATGACTATGGTAAATTTTCAACAATCAACAAGTTGCGAAATCCAGTGTGACATCTTACCCCATATACTGTGACAACTTACCCATTGGCGTGGCAACATGTCACATGTTCACTCCCTGTATTTGATGGCTTATAACTCTGCACTGATACAAAGTATGAACATGATATGAATAAAAAAATATATACCTAAGACTTTGCTCTTTCATCTGGTATACATTTTGTTTATATAAGATGTATTGATTCCAAGAAATATAAAAAGTGATACAACTAGCCCCGGTCTCCCCTACTCAGTCATTTCTGAACGATGATTGCAAGCTCTTAAGTGGATTTTGCTGCTTGCCGATGAAAGAGAAGCACACATTCTAAGTCCCTTTATTTGATCACAAAGCGATATAGGAAGTGACTACACTTTTTTGTAAATACGGATCAGAGGTTCAGATAATGGATGGATGTATTATTTATTTTTATTCAAACTAACAAAATTGCACTCCTCAGCTTGTATAACAAAACCAAATTTACTGTCCAATGTCTGGAAACAAAAGAGCCTACATCCCTAAGTGAAAATGTCAAAATTGGGTCCATGTTCATATTTTGTATCATCATGATTATTTCCCAGTGCTGACTTGTGCATCAATTTCTTCAGAGCTTGACTGGTTGCCATAGAGATTCTCTTCCTCTCTTCCATAACAATATCCCAGAGCCGTTGAATGTTAAAGACATTGTGCTCCACCACCTCCCATTTGAGGATGCCCAACAGATACTCAGTAGGGTTTAGGTCAGGAGAAATACTTGCTACATCATATTTGTTTAGCCTCAGCTTCTTTAACAAGGTAGTAGTCATTTTGGAATACTCTCCTGTGCCCCAATTTTGAAGAGAAGGGATCATCCTCCCGTAATGGTCCCGTAAATGAACTTTAGATTCACAGTGCCAGCAGCACTCCCCACGTCGTTGCTGCACAACACTTGATACCATCTAAACCAAATAAGTTCATATTGGTCTCAACAGACCGCAACACATGGTTCACGTGCCCTTTGTGGGTTTGTCTTCAGCAAATCATTGTGGGCTTTCTTGTGCATCATATTTTTCATTATCAGCAGTGAGATTTCAAGTATACAGGAAAACACCCAGTTAACAACACATAACGACTAAAGCAATAACAACACAAAACACAACACACTTCACTAGGAACTGTAAGAACAGCATTTACCCATATAGCGGCATTATTTTTAACATATTGCAGATGAAATTGTCACGAGCCTTCATTGCTCATGAATTTAAAATGTGACCGTTTGCAACATCATAATGTATTGCTGTTGGGGTGCTGTAGGTGTTTTTATCTGTGGACTTGTGGCAATATACACAATGCTTTCACGCAATGCCATAACTTTAATGGATACAAGCCAACCTGACACACATTCCCATATGCACTTTATCATATGTCTAAAGAACTATCAGTAGCATTTTATTTCATGTGTGTGGTGTAAAAAAAAAAAGAGGCTAACTTTATTTGATGGTGCTTTTCAACCAAATGACCTGCACAAAAGAGACACAAGCTTTTCTTTTAAAATGAGGAAAGATTGAAAGCACTCGCATGTAAAATGATAAAAAGCACGAAAAACAATGCTTCTCCAAAAACATGCCTGGAAGCCTCAATTTCAACAAACAGTACCCAACATCCATTTTCAAAAGGCAGAAGGTGACACTAAATGAACTAAAAACATAAAAGCAAGAAGATTCTGAAAATGTCCGTACACCTCTGACAGATGAAAACATGTTTGTCGACTTCATGCTGATTTATAATAGTGAGTCTGACTAATGAATGTGCTTTAAGTTATTTTTTTCACAATTCTGAGAATTCTCTAAATTGTCTGATTATCCTGTGGTGTCGTGTTCATAAACAGTGATTTTTCCTTCCCGACCTGCTCGGTCTGGGGCTGACAATTAATTAATTGATAAACTGCTTTATTCCCTTTCCTGAGTGTGGTCAACACCGAATTTAGCCGACCTATAATTTTAAGTGACTGTCAAGAGAAATGGAACGAACATGAGGACACGACGTGACTGTTGCAAGACACAAGAGAAGCAACTAGTTGTGCTGAGTGTTTGGATAATGTTGCCCAAGTCATCCAGCAGAATAAAAATTACAAGGAGAGAAGCTAAAAGTTAGCTTGGCTTCTACCATTTTTTTGGTTTTACGACAGAAATTGCTGAGTTTCGAGCCTGCTTAACTGTGTCAGATCTGTCGCCAAAGTCACATTAAACTGGACATTGCGACATATTCCGGTATATATTTTTTTAACTTGTGAAGTTATAACTCACTTATTGGGTTAAATAAGTTTTCCCTTGTATTACTTACTTACTGACAAAGATTCTCTTTGTTGCTGATTTTGAGACGCGTACATAATTATTCCGAAAAATGTCACAAAGCTCATCTTTGAAGTAATTTTCCTTCACACAAGGTCTCTACTTATCATTTCTTGCAGTTAACCAAAACAAAATGAAAAGGTTGTGAGGGAAAGCGGGGCAATCTAGGATGAATCATCACAGGCACGTCTGGTGGAAGACAACAGTGTGAGATAAAAAGCGTGATAATGGGAAAAAAGACGGACGGCCCCCAGCGCTTATCCGTGGCCCATCTGTAACATGTTGCTAACAGCGATCTCCAAGTTCATTCCTCATTATCTTAATGGGATCGTGACCACAGGACAACTGCATCGAGATATACCCACATTGGAAGCCAGAGATTAGGTGGTCTGAGTACAGTGGAGGAGAAATGGAATACGGATGAGAAAATAAATGGCAGGAAAAGCAGCTAGTTTGAGAGAAAGGTGTGGGTTAAACAGCACAATGCCATTATCGACTGATGACTGCAAATCATCTTCAAATACACTTCGCTCTTCTGGATTCAGAATAAGAATCATGGCTAAAAATCTTAGGACACCCCCCATAATCAGTTTGAGGTGATCTGAATCATAAGCTTTCTTCTTACCGAGCCAGTTACTTCTGAGAGGTCCTTTTCTGTTCCTGTGTGACTGTACCCCAAAGACGAAACGACAAAATTGCGTAACAATCTGCATTCCAGGCCACTGTCCTTATCGCCCGAGTCTGAGTTGCAAACTGGTAATCATGCACAACCGATAATAGCATGCAGTTTTGTACTCATAAAGTTGCATTCACACAGAAAGTAACTGATAGGATGGGATGTTAATAGAATACAGTGATAATAAGAGATCTTGTGGTTACACTCCATGATAATTTCAATTTTTTGGGGTGCGAGGGCGCTGATTAGTAATGGTAGCTAATAAGATATTGATTAAAGAATCAGTCAGCGTTATGTCAGAAACCAGAGCCCAAAATGTCTGTGAACGAGCAAATGTGAGCAAAAGCATGGCATAAAAGAGGCACTGAGAGCAAGCCTGCTCTTATGCACCTGTGTGATGCCCCCATGGGGTTTAGTGGGTGGAGCTAGTTGGAAAACGATCCTTAAGTTTTCCGCGTGTTCGTAATGTTGATTTTATGAATACAGACTGGAGATCGGTGAACAGGTCCTTCGAAGGATTTATTTTGTAGAAATTTCTGGACACAGACAAGATACCGACAAAATCGTCCTGGGTTCCCCTTGTGTGTGTGTGTGTCCCCTCCTCCCACTTGTAGTCGTACTTATACTTTCAGTCAGGGGCACCTGGGTCCGGTGCTCCTGAGCGCCATTTAAGATGCTGCCGCCAACCTACTTGCGCTCTCTCCTCTCGTCCCAGGGCACCGGCTCAGGTTACTGTGGTGAACCATTATCATTATAAATTGATCTTAAATCTTGTAAATAGTAAGATGTTTTTCTATTTTGGAAAATGAAAGACTTCTATTTTTGTATCCCTGTGTTTTCGCCCTTCTTTATTGTGACCCTTTTGAACCAGGGGTCATAATATATTGAGGTTTCGTCCGGGAATAGAGTGAGAAATCAAGCACAGGAAAACAAGGGAAGTAAAACCTCTAAAGTGACTTTACCTAAATTAATTAAATAAGATCTTGAATGAATAAATGTGCTCAGATATTTTTTCCAAATCTAACATTATCAAAAGTGCACTATATCAAATAAACTTAAAACTTCTCTGAATGAGTGTGCCTTTTTGATAAATGTGGTTGTTTTTAAGTCGCAACAGTTGTGTAACTTACAATATAGCATGCTAGTACTAAACCGAATTGTTTATGTTGCACTCAAAATACTCACAGCTTTGACACTGGTCTTCTTTGGGTCCCCAGCAACGGCCATTACAGGAGCGATGGCACTTTTGACCTGCAAAAAATATCATTAAAAACTATCATTCATTCTTTACGGGCCAACTTTGATGAAAATGAACATGCACATCATAACTATAATTCATTCTTTAAAGTGTAAGTCAATATTAAACATTTCTTGACAATAATATTTTATATAGTATTTGACCTCACTAGTCTAAACATGACATTCTGATTAATATTACATTTGTTGAATATGAGTTATGAAGCAAAATACAGCCATTTTTATCCATTTCAGGGGGTGGGTCATTTTGACACTTGTCGTCGACTGAAGATGACATCAATGTTGCTCAGGTGTCAGGTAACAAGCAAACACAGAAAGCCCAGTAAGCTTCAGAAAACAAGTGAGCTGTGATTGAATACCACATTTTGACTAGTGGGGATGCACAGACCCTATTATTGCAAAAAAAAAAAAAAAAGGGTTGACTTCCCCTTTAGGGGCCAAATTTGATGAAAATAACACACACACATATTAATAACTGGATTGTGTACTGTGTGTGTGTTTGAATACAAGTTATTAACCTCTAAGATGGAAAAAATGAACTCAAAGTTATCGATTAAACGTAGAAACCTTTAGATTATCGACTGATAGTCGAGGTTTTTCGTCTGTAATCAAAAAACCGACGTGGTGCCCATACAGGCGTTCAAGGTTAGTGCACGCATTAAACTCGAACCGCTATTAATTAATTATGCTCTGAGCGACCCAATTTACGCTACATTGGATAACATAATCAGTATGCGTGTATCAAATCATTACATTTTGAATTAGATTGGTTACAGATACTACAAATGCTAAAGAGTTGGTCAAATTTGTATGAGCAAAGAAAATGCTTTGGCTATATAATGCGTTTATTATTCAGGTGCATTTCAATATTATCTATGAATAATTGTGATACAATTTGAAATATTTCAGTAATAAGTGCATCGAAAGGTAAGAAACATCTTGATCACCTTTGTCAAAATATGGCAAGACTTTTTCTATTTTTTTTTTTTTTTTTAGAAGATCAGCATTAAACTTCTACAAATCAGATAGAGACAGCAAAGCATATCATAACTTTAAAGCTTTAGTCTGTGCCGTTCTGGGTGGATTTGGAGAGCTTAATTGACTGTCTGGTAATTGACTGAGAGGGAAGTGAGCCTGTGTAAGTGCAGAAGTGCTGTCCTCTGTCCATCAGCCTCTCCAGATGAGAGCTATTAGCGGCGAGACTTACTCTATTCCCCAACATGAGTCTCCATTTTCCGCCCTCCTCTTCTTCCTCATATGTGCCCCTCTTCACTGCACACTTTATCACATTCATTCTCCATCTACCCTCCCTAATCCATTGCCTCACTGTGGTTCTCGTACACTTAATACCCAACATTTTTTTGCGCTTTGTTCATTTTTCTTTATTTTTTTTGTTCTCGTTCTTCGGCCCGACTCCCCCGAGCATGTTGACAAAATCTCAAGAAGAGGTGGATTGCATTAAAAGCTGCGTGCAAAAAAAAATCTAAATGACAGGGGGCTATGAGTTGCCTCAGAGTGCCAAGTTTGAAGAACCTTCACTACTGTACACTCATATCTCTATTATAGTTCCCCTTGGAGTCTGTTGGCCTGTGAAGTCAAGTCGGACCAGATTTCATTTAAAGCTCAAGATTTGCTCTCTCTCATCTAATAAATTCTTAGTGACTCACAATAAACATGTCCCCCTACTACAATCATATTTTACAGTGATCTTAAAACAGTCCCTGAAGGTTGCATTGGAAGGACATCAAGATGATGTCAAACTTGATTGAGAAAAAAATTAATACAAAATCAATCCAATTTAATTTTAATTGCTGTGTTGGGCAAATGTACAGAATGGGTCAAAGTTGCTCTATTGCAGAAAACAAAATCATGACTATGGTGTTTGAACCCCTGTAGCAAAACGTGTTTGTTTTCTGGCTTATGGCACCATCTCAATTTACAGCCACAAAAGCTTCCATTTTACTGGGAAAGCTTTCCACATAAGATATTGGAGTTTGAATTGTTATAATAACATTTTTAATCAAGGTAACTGTCACCAATCAAGGGCCAGCCTACTGTAGCGACCTTGCAAACCTTGTGCATTAATGGTTACTAATGTTATAACTATCTTTTGACTTGGATCATGGGGTCATTCTGCTGTTATAATGAAGATCATGCACTAGTTCTCTCTTATTTTGTAACATTGCTATGCAGTTGCTATGCCCATTATGATGATAATATTGTCAGTTGCTATGCAGTTGCGGTGTTCCGGTCACTCTTGTTTGTAAAGTTTATATAATGTTACTATGCCCCGTATTGGGATAGTGTTGTCAGTTGCTATGCAGTTATTGTGTTCCAGTCACTCTTGCTTTGTAAAGTTGATTTGTAGTTACTATGTCCCTTATAATGATCGTGTTAGTTGCTATTTAGTTGCTGTGTTCCAGTCACTCTTGATTTCTAAAGTTGATATACAGTTACTATGTCCGTGGTGATGTGTTGTCAGTTACTATGCATGAACTGTTTTCCTGTAAATGTCTCTCTTAAGTTTTAGGTTCTGTATTTGTAATTGTTATTCATTCTTTTATTTTGTCATAAAGAAATGCACATTGCCCTAGAAAGAGTTACTGAATGACACCTTTGTCAGTACGTCAAGATTCCTTAGCCGAGGTTTCTCTCCCAACATCAAGGTTTCCTATCGCAATTTTTCCATGCAGACTGTCTTCCGTGTGTTCTGCATTCAGCCCTGATCTCTGTGGTTACTTTGTATTTTTGTACCTAAAGACTCTTTGTTTTCTTGTCGGCATTTTGGTCCAAATTCCACGCCTCACATGACAACTTACATGTGGCACTGCTGTTGGTGGGCACCACCACAGGATAGACACCTGAGTTCTTGATAATGTCGTGCCAATGGATGGTGTCTGCGTGGCACAGGAACTTGTTTTGGTGGACATAGACACCTCCACTTAGGATCTCTGGAAAGGCAAGAAGAAAAAAAAGGCAGTCAGTACCCACAAATTGAATGTATTAGTAATCTAATTCCACCAGGAGTATGCTTAGAAAATATATATTTTTCTTTCTGATGCTTATAAGCAGTGGCAGAAAATGTGATTCACTATTTCCAAGAACCCAACCCATGGCTTTCTTTTCCACTATAGAGGAGGCTCCAGCATGGGGAGAAAGCTCATGATAGATTTCATTCAAAAATGGATGGATGATAGGTGACATAAAACTATCTAAAATGTAGTTAAATCTTTTACATATTTATTATAATGGGGTTTTTGGGCAGGAGTGACACTTTTAGCCATTGTTGTCACAAAACTGACCTTTCATTTTAGAATGCATACAGTAAAGATGTCGGATTTATAACTGATGCCGGGCAGCTAGCGTGTTGGTTGTTAATCATTTCTTTTGAAGAGAGGGTTGCATCGTGACTCCTATTGCACTGTAGCAAAGCAGCCTGGCAGAAGCCATGCCATATTACTGTTACTATAGCTTCTGATCTTTTACTATGTTGCTGTTTAGTCTCATTCCGACAATCGTGTCGCGCATAAGCCTGATTAAAACCATTTCCCCCCACCAAGTATTAGGAGGTATAATAGCCGATCACGCCACCTCAGCTCTCCCTCCTTCAACTTGAAGGTGTGGTGGGAATTGCACACAAAAATGAATTCAGCCCTTCACCAAAGAAGCAATTATTGTGGGCTAAGAGGAGTCCTCGTCTCAAATTCAAATTATTTCCATGATGTGATGCTGGCGAATCGGGCCGCGTGATTTAATAGCGGTTAAGCAAAACACCTGTACATCCTTTTCTTGGCTCACCTACATACCTTGTTTGATTGGAAGTGGATATACATTTCAGCCACTTTCACAACGTAGCACCCTTTTAACCCTATGCAACAATGCTGACACGATACTCGGATTTCATTCATATGCATTTGTTGTTACTATCCCGTTTATCACACAACAAATCACGTCCAATTCAAAACATTACATGTTGAGCTATCATTTAAAATGTAAATGCCCCTGATTTAGCTTCAGCACTTTTCGGGAAACCTTTACTCTACGTATATTTGTTTAAAAAGATAAAATGGTAGAGGGAGAAAAAAAAATAGTTTGAACGGTGGTGATTAAGTTGAGACATGTTTAATTAATTAATTGTAGCCAGCAATGCAACATATGCTCCTTCAATGTTATGTCCTTATTTGAAATGTAAAAACAGCATTAAAATAAAAATAAAATACTCATAATTGCAATGTCTCCCATGCCAATAAATAAATAATAATAATAATAACTATCAAAAATACGTAGAACTCAGTCAGGGTTTATTTTCATTATGTTTAAGTGCAATATGTTGGCCAGGGGAAATCAGTTGTTCAATTCTACAGTATTAATGATTGTTTTGTGTGAAAAATATCTCGGTTTGTTGATGTAGCTAAAGTGTTTATAATCAAGCCCTTGTAGTGAAAAATAAAATCTGTAATCATTTGCGAATATGACTTCAAAAGGAAAATAAATTGACAACAACGCACTGCATGACTACTGGAGGAAAACAATATGAAATTCAGGGAGGGAGAACAAATGCATGCGAGCAATTATATTGGTAGTAAGCGGCTGCTGTGAGTTTTTCTGTGTGTTTTATTATTGCAGCAGGGGGATGAATATGATTAAGAATGGGAGGCAAATAATGAACCAATGATCAGGGAAAAAAAGCCTTGTTAATGAGTTTGTGAGAATGAATAAATTACGGATTGAGAAGAGTGTTGGAGGTTTGCGTAGGAGAAACACAGGATTGTTTATTCTAGTGTATGACAACTGCATTAATTAATATCCCTATCGTGATTATCCTTCAGTGATATGAAGTAGACTCATGTGAATTATATTTCATATTAATGGTTCCAATGACTTTCAAATGGAAACCCAGTGAAAAGTCACATGACAAAATAGTAGTTTAGCATATTATATTTTTTCAATTAATGCATTCAGTTTTGATGGTTTAACACTAGATCTCCTAGAGCTGTCATTTTGACTGTTCTCAAAATTAGTTGTGACTCTGTTTACATACTGTAGATCAACGATGTTCCTGGTTTTTTGACTTTTACTCCATCTGTACTGTATGTATATCATTGCTGCACTGGCATTTTATTGTATTAAAAATCAAAAAATATCTCAGTCTCAAGTCTTTGACCCTCAAGTCCAAATGAAGTTCAAGTCTTTAGGTTCCAAGTACAAGTCAAGTCCCAGATCATGAGTCCAAGTCAAGTCCAAGTCCCTGACCATGAGTCCAACTCGCTGGATGAAGTCTTTAAAAGCAAAAGCTATAACAAAGTCTCAAGTCTTTAGTGGATGAATCTAAGTCGACTTTATTATTATATTATTTTATTTTTCATTGAGCCATTCAACCACTCGCAAAAGGTTTCAAAAAAAGACCACATTAAAGACGTTTAGTTAATGTGATAAAACCAGACACACACCTGTGCACATGACCCGGGGTTTACGAGAAATGAAATCATTACTTGCCTGAAGCATGACTTTAATTACCAATTTGCTTTATGGGTGCAATTTTAGATTCAGGGTCACTGATTTGAATTGCTTAAAGAGCTAGTCCACTGTGGTCAGAGAAAGTCAGAATTGCTCTTCAAAACCAATCAGCCCTTTTCTCAAACGGCTGTTACTGAGTGGAGTATCATTGTTCGTGTTACTAAGAATACCCACTACGCAAACCCAGAAAAATTAAATGTATCATTTAAAGCCGGTATCTGTCTGAGTTAGCTGTGACTGGAATGTGTGAATCTGCACCTATGAAGCTGCGTCATCTAATGACTCTCCAGACAAGTCTTCTCCCTGGACCGCAATTTTGCAGCATGACCTGCTATTTCTCCTGGAGACAGTGATGTTATGTAGTGATGATGGCAAGTAGGAAACACTCACTGTCCCGATGAGGCCTTACGTCAGCATCAGTGACTTTTAAGTGTGATCCTTAGAGATGCCGTTCTTCAGCAGGAAGATCCCTCCAGTATTTGTTAACAGTTCCTCAGCCAATTGTGCCTTAGTTGTGAATCGCTTTACATTTTCATGAAGCATCCTTTGTTCATTTTAGTCCATGGAATGGAATTCAGATTTTATTGTCATTGCATGTGACGAGTACAGATCAACGGAATTTATATTAAACCCACCCAAGGAACTTAAAAAGACAGTCACACCTAATGGGGGATTACAGGAATGGGAGGACTGACGGGTCACCCAGTGGTGCCCCCATTTCTTAGGTGAGAATAAGGGAGAACAAGATGAAGGAAGGTGGGAAAAAAAAGCAACTTCCAAACTGTGCTCCTGTGTGTGTCTGTGTTGGTCCGTGTGTGTGGACCAGCTGATCAACTCCATGATGTTTATGCTGTGGTGCCTTAAAATGGATTTGAGTCTCTCCTTTGGTCTCCCTAATTTGTTGGAATTTAGATGTTTCTGGGGTTGGTGAAAGACTCTGGTTGGTAACCCGGTGGGTAGTAGGTGATGTCTGGTCGTTGCTGGATTTCACTTTCCTTTCTTTTCTTTGATCCTTCCTCGGGTCTCCTGACAACCTCACGACTCTAGCTGGATTCTGAAGTATTCGGTTTAGGTGAACGGTATGGGATTTTTAATAGGTTTTAGGTGAATTAATGAGTACACACTCACACGCACGCACACATGCACACACACATACAAAATAAAAAAAATTAAAAATTAAAAAACAGAGAGCAATGATGATGACATGTCGAATCGGTAAAATTACCGAATGAACAATACTGAGCTTTCTCAAAAAAAAACAACAACTAAATAAATACATTTAAAAAATATATGGATTTGAACATTTTTTGACCCTGCTCCCTAAAAGAAGCAGAATCGAGAATTGTTTGGAACCATAATAGGAACAAGGAACCCGAATCGGAACCCGAATGGTTCAACTTCAAAAGATTCCCAACCCTATTGGATCATCTAAAATGCAACACAGCACCACAAATGACATTGTTCAAATTGATCATTAAAGCAAATGAATGATGAAATGAAAATGCAACCTTTATGTAAATGCATGCCATACTCATCTAGCTATTATTCATTGCAACTTCAAGAGAGCAGCATACACGTCAGAATGTATCAAAACGTTCTTTATCTGCGCTTGTAATATCAACAGATGGAAGCCTGTTCCCCCGGGCCTAAATGTAATTTCACAACAGCAAAATGGTTGTACCGATTGAAATGTAATTGAACAATGGTGTGTTTAACTATTGACCCAAAAAGAACAACTGTGCTAACATAACAAGAAAGCGGCTCAGATTTACTTTTACAAAGTCATTCAGACAAACATTGTGGCAATGTGCGGAATGAAAATTACACATTTTTGATTGAGGACACAGACCCAAAGACGTCTTTTTCCCTTTAGGGGCAATCCTTCTCACGTTGCAGTCAACTGTCAGTGCAGACACGTTCTCAACACCATAAATGTAGCGGGTGACATTGTGGAGACTAAATAAAAGACATCATCTTGAAAATGGGAACGAATTGTGGCTAAAATAGTAAAAACAAATGGATGAGCAGATGATGAGAGAAAATGGATGACTTTAAGGGGCAGAATAAGACAAATTACTGCCTGGATGAACAGCTCGAGTATCTTGCACTGTAAAATAGTTGTAAATCAGACGTTACACCAATCTTGATTGACTGGATTGTGATCAGATGATATTTTGCATTTTTATGCAACATCGGCGATCAATGTTATGTTATAATTAGCACAATGGATCAATGACATCAATCGGATCCGCAAAATAAGACATTACAGCAAAAACTGCCTCGTTCACTTCTGTGCTGCTATAGTGTATATGTGAGTCAGAAAGCTGATCTATTTTTTGCCTTCTTGCGTGTCACGGGAGCGGAAAGATTCAGTGTTTAGCCACCTCGCGTGCCTTTGACCATCCAATCACAAATAACGCTTGTGTTTTGTTTTTTTACTGGTAAAAGTTTGAAAACCACTTTATTTACATTGATTAAAAGAACTAGCTACGGTATATGTGTGTTCTATATTTCTTATTTTTTCCAGTGCATTTCAATTGCCGTCAACTTTATTGTACATGGATTTTCGCTATGGTAGGGGTCGACTGTAGAGTAAATGTATAAATTGTTTAAATAGATATTTTCAGATCAAAGTGATTATTGTTATTTTTTTCTTAACAAACTTGCTGATTGACCCAAAAAATCCTGATCATGTAAAGTCAACTTTTTTTTTTTAAATAATAGTGAATAAACGTGCCATATTATGATTGGATCAGTGATCGGTTATTTTTTTTTTTTAACTCACTGATCGGCAATTGGCCCCAAAAATACTGATTGCATAAAGTCTAGGTAAAATAGTAAAGAAACACTGGACAAAAACACAAAAACTTACAGTATATGAGTTTACTGAGGTTTTTAAAGTTGGACGACTGAAAAACGGAATGCACTTCAATCAAATGGCTTTTAAAAAGATACATCAATGGTATTTAGAAATGTATGAATCTAAAGTGACTTTTTACTTGTCACGGGTAACAAACAGAGGATTTTGGGGGCAGATCACAGGTGCAAGTTTAAATAAACCAATCAGGATATCCAATCAGGACATTACAGTCGATCAAAAAAAAAACAAAAAAAAACGTGCATACACTGCAAAACATTGATCCCATATAGATGATCAGACCGGTGTAAAGTCGAGTCACACGTAAATGTAACAAATATTGTACACTGTAAAATAAATTTAATCATTTGAACCTTTATATTACACTAAGGGAGTTTTTTTATTATTATTATTATTTTTATTTTATTTTTATTTTTTTTACAGATCAATTGTCAAGTAAGAGTTGATGGCAGGGGGGCATCAACCATTACCCTGATCCCCTAGCATATGCCTGGCCTCCGAAAAGTAATTGCATTCCTTGGCTGGTGATTAAATTTAGTGCAGATCCGTCCCAACACAATTGTTTCCTGTGAGTCTTTATGAAAAATTGCTGAGATTTAGGGATTATAGTATTAAATCGAAGCAAGGCTGCACATCCGCTTAAAGATGAGAAGACCAAGAAAATCATTAAATTATGACAGAATGGTTGTGGGATCTACTGTAGGTTTGCATCCTTGCTTTGCTTCCTTTAAGCCTAACTTGTGATAAAACCCTGGTAATCTGAGTTTTATGGAAAAGGGGGAGGAAGACGGGGGCTATAACAAAACACCGTGATAAGATAAATCTATGAGAAAAGGATGAAAAACAAAGGAAAAGAAATGGAGACAAAAAGACAGAAGAGAATATTATCAAAGCATGAGCGGTCAATGATTAAAACACAAACAAAAAGACCTTCAGTTGGAACGGCTGAGGGCCATTTAGCTTATCGGGGCTGATGTGTGTGATCAACCTAATGCTTGAATAAAAATGAGTCCGTCTTTGGAACGGGCTAAATAAAACAGTGGGAGTCAAAGACACAAGGCCGGAGAAAGGAGAAAGAGTATGTGAAGTGAAGAATACCAAGTATGCTTTTTTTTATAACACTACAGGTAAGTCTGTTTGCGTGCGGTTTACGAAAGTAACAACAACAAGTCATAGGGCCTTGTTTTTCCGCACAAACTGACACATTATCACAAGACGGTGCTCAAGTAGAGAGGATACACTGGTGCATATAATAAATAATAATCAAATTATTTAAAAAGCGCAGCTATAGCAGCTCGTGTACAAAATGATCACATTATTAATTCTGTTAGAATTGTCTCAGTTGATGCTAGAAAATGTTGAGAGTCTTCTGCCCAGATTTAGTTATAACTGTTTTGATTTAGCCATAACTGTTTTAATTTCCTCAGTAGAGCTTAGTGAGTGTATTGAATGAGGTCTGGGGAGGGGGCCTCGTCTGGTCCACATCAATGGGCCAGTGTCTGGGGTTGAAGTCAATGTGTATTGGATGATATGCTGTAAAAGTGGAAAAAGTTTTATCTACTTCCGGCTGTCGTCGTGTGTATTGAACTCAGGGCTGGGGACTGTTTTCTTCCGGCTGTCATCATGTGTATTGAACTAAGGGCTGGGGGCTGTTTCCTGGGGGGGGGGGGGGGGGGTTCAAGATAGTATAAGAATGCTGTGAGTCCGCTGTAACTACACACTTGCGAGAGGAATTGCAGCCATTTGTCTGTAAACTCGCTTGTGTCCAGAATATTCTGTAAAATAAATCCTTCGAAAGAACCTGTTCACCGATCTCCAGTCTGTATTCAGAAAATTAACATTCTCTCTACCCGAACAACAACGAACAGGCGGAAGACAAAGTTAGTCTTCTAACAAAAGAGAATCGATGGAAAAATCAATGTAATAATCAATTCTAGTAGGAAAGTAGAAAAGTACTGTATGAGTGAAGCCCTATTAGCTAACATAAATTTTCTAAAAATCTTGTTGGACATGCACCCATAATACCTTTTATAGCTTTTTTTGGAGCAATTTTCTCTAATCACGTGAAACCGGATTTCACGTCTATATGTGTGGAATACCTGCCTGTAACATTTCCTCACAGTGGAACAACTTGATGTGCAGGGGAGATGGGTGGACCCAAGCGCAATAATCAATAACAACCAAGCAGAGCCTTAGAGAAAAGGATGTACTGATCATCTTGATAGAGCAGGTCAGCTGACTGGGCCGTTTTTTTAATATTTAACAGTCCTCTGTTTTTTGTCTGCCATTCTCTAGAATGAGCAACACCTTAAATCCGTCCCATCAATTTGACATGATCTTGGTAATTCGGAACTATTGCTATAAAAGTAATTATTACACATCTTCGTAAAATGCAACCGTTATATTTTAAACAATGTCAACACTTGAGCCATACGGCACAGATTTGATTTTCACCTTCAGAAAATTATCTACAGTATATGCAGTATATGATGTCATTAAATAGTTTTTTTTTTTGGTTGATTCTTATATTGTATATTTGATGTCTATTTTCTTGTGCTACTTGGAAATAAGTACATTTTAAATTTGATAAAATTATGACATAAATTGTGATTGGTTTTCTGTAAATTGCCATAGAGATTAGGCGAAACAATGTAACTGAACTGAGGGAGTATGTTTTGACGTTTGTTTTGTTTTTGTCCTCAGTTTGAGGTTCTTTCTTACGAGAAATATGTTTAGCTAAATTGTGAAAAATAAGGGGTAGGATCATTACAAGCTCTCTAAACTTATACCTAAGTACTCCTTTTGAGTACCACCTTTGTATAACTTTTGTTGTAATTGTTTTTTTTTAACTTGATGTCCCTCAAATGGAAAAAAAAAATCTAATAATATCCTACAAAAGAGGTAAGACTTTCAATTTACAGTATATGTATGAATGTATGTCAACAATTGTTCATTTCCTGGCCACATTTCGAGTTAGAGTGCATTTTTGTTTTCCAATAAATATTGCCATAGATCAGCAAAATACAATTAACAATTAAATCCCTTTGTATAATTAAGAACAAAAGGTGGGTTTGAAAGCAGATAATGGTCTCGGAAAAGGAATTATTATCATGCTTGGTGTTGCGTGCAGTAACTCCCCCCCATATCCCTGTGGAAACCTGAGATGAACAGAAGAGTCCTTTTCATGTTCCATTACCCACCACTGCTCCCATCAATATTTGCTCCACTAGCCAAAGTCTTCAGGCTCAGAAGGAATAAAAATATGTACATTATATCAATTATTAAGATGCCACGGGGCATTGTAGGGTTGGAGGGCGAGAAGTGTGAGTGCATTTAACTAGTTTGAAAGAAAGCTTGTTTGACTTAATGGTTATCATTGAAAATGTGTTTTTTAATGAGCCACCATTCCATCATTTATGCTTGATCTCTTCATGGCAGCAGTTAGGTTATGATAGATTAGGTTAGATTAAGTTAAGTAGAAACTTAATTGATCCCAAAGGAAATTATGTTGATTAAATTTCTCCCAATATTGGATTCAAGTAACACAAAATATGTTACAATATGAGAGGCAGTGCGGCTGTGAATTAATTAGATTATGTACAAAAATAAAATCATAAAAATAAAGCAGAAAAAGTAAAACTCCACTTAAACAAATGAACCGATTTATACCGATTGGAACAATTTCTAGTCAGAAGATTTCAAAGGACTTTCTGTCTCATCTGTCATACCAAACCACCTACTATCTCTGGTAGCCTCACTATCTCCGTCAGACAGTGGCATTACCGAGGAATCAATTAATACCAACCGCAACTGATGGCCAGTTCCGGATTTTCAATTTAACACTCTCCTCCTCACGATCTACATTAGGGGCTTGCAAATGTGACAATATGAATGTCGTCCTTCAAAAAGAATGTCCCTCTTTCCCCCTTCCCGAAGAAGTGAAATATTGAGTGTGACATGGGAGTAATTGCATGGGAAGTAATCAATTAGTCACACAATTGAAGGAGACCTGAGGTCTGAGGGCTGCCAGGCAAATGGCTCAACTGAATTCTGGTAACGCACACTGAGCCCAACTTGCTTCAACTGGCATAATTGCTCTTTTTTTTTTCACTCTCTCTCTTAGTAGATGGTGGATGGTTGTAGATCAGAAGGCGGTAGCAATTAAATGCCCCTTCCTCAGAGGCACATGTCCACGGGTACCTTGCAGACTCAAACTGTCCCTTTGACCTTGCCCATCCTTTCTTTCCCGTCCATCATTTAGCTGCACTTTCTCCAATGAGCACACATGCTGGAATTCCTACTGCAATTCACTGTACCAGCGGGCTACTTTCAAATATTACTTTGAACTCTGCTTATGCTACTGTACATCATCATTCTTGGTCCTTGCTTTCTGATATTTTTGTGACTGTGTTTTGGGTTGGGTCACAGGGCCCTGGTGTTGTTATGGTCCTATGATGATGATGTTGACAGTTGCTATGGTCCTGTCCTGTATGTGTCTCTTGCGATTATGTTGTCAGTTGCTATGCAGTTGCTATGCCCCTTGTGATGATGATGATAATAATGATGTTGACAGTTGCTATGGTCCTGTCCTGTATGTATCTCTTGAGATTATGTTGTCAGTTGCTATGCAGTTGCTATGCCCCCTGTGATGATGATGATAATAATGATGATGACAGTTGCTATGGTCCTGTTCCTGTCCCTTGTGGTGATGTTGTCAGTTTCTATGCAATTTATGTGTTCCTTGTGACGGGGATGTTGTTAGTTGTTATGCAGTTGCTATGGTCCTGTACTGCATTCGTCCTTTTCTATGATGATAATATACGTTGCTATGCAATCACTAGATCCCGTGTGATGATGTCAGTTGCTATGTCCCATGTGATTATGTCAGTTGCTATGCAGCTGCTATGTCCCCTGTGATGCTGTTAGTTGCTACGCAGTTGATTTGTCCCCTGCTATGATGATGATGTCAGTTGCTATGGCTCTTATGATGATGATCTTGTTGTCAGTTGCGATGCCCCTTGTGATGATGATGACAGTTGCTGTGTTCCTGTCCTGGTCACTTGTGATGATGTTGTCAGTTGCTATGCGGTTGTTTTTTCCCTTGTGTTGATGATGTCAGTTGCTATGCAGTTGCTATGGTCCTGCCCTGAATCTTTCCTTTGTGATGAAGATGTTGTCAGTTGATATTCAGTTGCTAGATCCTGTATTCAGGCACAGTATGTGTCACTCTTATTTTGTCGAGGTCTGAATCCAGCCCTGCTCTCTGTTGTGACTTTGTATTTTTGTCAATAAAGAGTTCCGTGTCTTGTCCTTTTTGGTCCAAATTCCGCACCTCCCGCGACAGATAGGGTTTAAAAATTCAGTTGTGCAGTAAAGACGGTTGATACAGGCTTATTTTTTATGTGCAAAAATCTGCAAACAGGAACAACATGCTGGTGAACGAAGTGTACGCCTCCAATACTCTTCTTCCTCATCTTTGTGATTTAAAAAAAATCATCCTTCTCTACATGCCAGTAACCCCCTACACAGACGTCATTATTGCCTGTCTCTTACTCTTGCTCCCTCTCTCCAGGTTAAAAATTGCTCTCCCTTGATCGTATGAATATATAATGTCCATGGACATCTCTCATATATCATACCCGCTTCCTTTTACATATGTCTTCTGCTCGCTCTGAAATGATCAGTAATAATGTATCATGTTTGCATCTACAGCATGTATTCCAGTAGTTCTCTAGGTGGAACCACAAACAAGTTGAGAGCATTATGTGCTTACTGTACATTACACATGATGGTACAAACATAAACATAACATATCAGGACCTTAAAGTGAAACAGATGAGGGACTGAGAGTGAAAAGAAATGAAAGTGAGACAGTAAATGAGACAAATAAAGAGAGACCAGATGGGCCATGAAGAAGTGGATAATGCCTTTGGCGTATACCACAGGCTTCTTGTACATGCATGCAATGAGAGAAGATCATTCAGCAGATGGGGCCTCAGTTTGGAAGTTTTATTTTGGACAGACGCAGTGCAGGCGTAGGGGCGTTTAGAAAGATGAATCAATAACACTGAGCAAATCTGAAAGAATAAAGACATTCTGGCTAAAACCAGGAATGAGTAGGAGGGGGTGAAGTAAATTGTGCTCAATCAGAAAACTAATATGTGCTCCTTACTCAGGTTTTTATTTAGTCAGGGTAGCAGACTAACAAGTACTCTTGGAACTAGCTCTGAAAATATTCTTGGACCATGTTCATCTTTTCGAAGGATATCATTTCACACCAATTACTTTTAATGTAGTAGCACTATATTTATTCTTAGAGCTACCAATTATTTCAGTAATGACAATTTGCAAAATGAATAGATTTTAATCTCGTTTTTGTTTTCTTTTGTTTAAGCACCATATTATTTGGGTTTAACTCCACTTCACTATCAGTCGATATGTATGAAAAGCATACATGGAGAAGCGTCATTTAGCTGTTATGCTGCACACAACAGAATGCCAACAGAAGTAAAATCAGCCCTGACTATACTGTAAATGCTTTTAAATTCAGGTTACAAACTTTGCCTTTTCCCCGTACCTTTGATTAAGGTCTTTTAATAAACATTTCTAAAACAATTACACAGTACGGTCTTTTAGTAATTTTAGAAACCTACTTTTATTTCTTTTTTACTTACCCTACAGGTATGTAAACTTATGAGTACACCTATGTATATCACCATTCACCACTAGTTGGCCGACATCCATTAGTGCTCATAAGTTTATATACCCTTAGGGTATGTAAGCTTTTGTTGAATAAATACCCCCAACTACACCAAGTTTTGATTTCTAATTCACTTTGTGTTCACACAGCATCCCCAAAACTGTCTCCAAACATTTTTGCGGTTAAGTTGGCAAAGCTTGATTGAAAGGTGCATCAGAGGGAGTCCTATCCTTGCTCAGCCAGGGACCTCCTCCACCCCATCCTTTAGCCCCCACAAGTCCACAGTCTATTCACTCAGTGAGGAAAGCGGGAAAATCAATAAGTGCACTGCTACAATACACTAGCGACAAATTGATTTCATCCAAGGCAATTTCAGACCAAGCAAAATGCATGTAGGTTTCATCACCGGGGGGGGGGGTATTTCACGGCACTTTCCAACTGATTAGCCCCTTATGTAGGTAAGTTGATCCTCTCAAATATGTTACATATCGATCATATCGACCATTTTACCCATCTCCTGTTAGCGAGTGGCAGTTGAACAATAAACTAATTTGACAGCAAAGTCAAAGCCTCTGTGATAAATGAGACAGCTGACCCAAACCGCCAAAGCACTTGAGGGTAAAAAAAAAAAAGAAAAAAAAAGAAAGAAAGAAAAAGTTTGGAACTTTGCTGTAAGATGTCAAATAGTTGATTGAGCCTCATGATTCAAACATAGAGAGTGGCTTTGGAATAGCAAGCAAGCTGGTGGCTAAGTGTCGATAAGTCATGATGGAAAAGGGGAACAGAACAGTTTCAACAGAATCATAACTACGCCTGAACTTTGTAAATGAGTCACACATTTTCATCTGGATTTAACAATTCAATGCCATTGAGGTCGTGTCTGCTCAGAATCATTTATTAAAAGCTGACAGTTATGAAGCTGAATATATATATATATATATATATATATATATATATATGATTCTGTGTGTGTGTGTGTACACATTAGCTGGAAAAACTTTTTGACGTGGTAATTTCAGCTGTTGAACTTTGGTTATTACAAATGTCGCTTGGAAGCCTCGTCGGTCACTTTTCAGCGCCCGCTTTTCTTAGATGGAAAAAATATACATGGAAAGGGGGCACAGTATGAACCTGGAAAAAAAAGCTAAGCTCATATAGACACATGACACTATAACAAAACTCTAAGACTTGCACATGTGGGTGGGGGAAAGTGGGTAGGGGAGAGGGTTCATGATGAGCCAGACATCCTGTCCAGCAGCTACAGCATTTTCAAATTAAGCACATCTGCAGCGCACCTGGGCCGTCACAGTGTGGCAGTGCCAATGAAAGGGGTGGAATTCTTATTATTATTTTTTTAATGTCTACTATTCTATTCTATTGTATTCCATTCTGCCTTGTTATTTTCTTCTTTCTCTCATAGTATGTTATAGATTGATCCGTATAAAAAGCGTATTGGTGAACACTAACAATGATAGCGGTAGCAAAGCAGATTCAGGCTGTTATGCACAACTTCCCTTGCACATTATGGCTGGAGGCCACGGATGGCGCATCAAACATTGGCCTTTCACAGAGTCCAGCCTGAACTCCCCGAGCACTATAGCATCAGCTTGGCACTGTAATAAAAAGGACCACCTTGGAAAAATAAAGCTGCCAGTGCTGGTGAAATAAAAAAGAAATTCCCAAAGTATAGTGCAACATGTGAGAAGGAATCCAAGTTGGAACATAACACACAAGCACATACTGGAGTTCCACAAACAACCACTGCAGGGTTTGCTGTTTCCTTTGGCTAAAGAAGAACAAAATAAAGAATTTATTTATTTATTTATTTATTTTTTATGGAAACAGATGTTTATATTAGGAATGCACGGAAATGAAAGTTCCAGCCAAAAACTGAAAACTGAGAGAACTTATAATACTATAAAAAACAAAGAAATCTCGGCTTGATAATTTTATGCACTTTGCTAGCACTGCTTCCTTTCACAATCCCTGGAGAGGCAGTCCGCGGTGGTCAGGTAAAATTTCCATAGTACCAATGAATGTATTACAACAGTTTCCGCTGTAATTTGTTTGCCATGATGAATATATGGTCAGAAATTTAAATTTAAAGGTGATTTCAGTGTAACTGACAATCAAATGTCTTTTTATTTTTTTATTTTTATCAATGGCTTTCAATTGTGCATGTACAATATTTAGAACTTTTATTCATAACACAAAATCCACAATAACTCATTTCCATATTATAGGCCCTGTTTTATTAAGAGTTAAAATTAATAATACTTTTATTTTAAGTCCATTCACTTTGTACAGGCTCATAATTAAAATCAATTATATTTTTATTTTCATTTATAACTCTTGATTAAAGGTTGATGGTTGCATTGTGCAGTCCCACCTACTTCAGTGTTATTTGCTTTCCAGTCCTCCCATTTGACTTTCATTTCCCACAATTTCCTCCTCTGTGGGTCTCCAGTGAACATCATAATACTGCTGCCTGGTAGCTCTGAAAACGAGTTGGCCAAACTCTCTCTATCAACGGCTCTTGAGTTGCGCTTACTGAGTCTTTTTAGTGCCCTATACGACAATGTGAGTAGGCCTAATTTATTTATTTAATTATTTACATTTAAAAAGTAATTGTAATTAATTTTGAATTAATTTAGATTTTTATTTTGTTGTTTTAGAATAATATGCAGGGGCCATAAAATATTACAATTTTGAGTCTAGAGCAGGGTCGGGCAACACAAATGCTGGAGGGGGCCCACAATTTGGGAATTTTAATAATCCTGCAGGCCGCCAGTTGCCCATCCCTGCTCTAGACAAAGGACTCCTGTCATTATTTATGGATATTGGTAGTCAGATGGAAATTGCCATATTATCATTTAAGTAGAGGTCAATTGATTTTAGTTATTTGTGAGCAATTTGTACTCCACAAAATGTCGTTGTACTTAAATCTACCGTAATTATTATTTTGCCCATTTCTATCACAGTTGTACCAGTGAGCAAACTGTTGTATATTTGCATCGAGAAACACTCCTATTAATTCTCCATGATGAAGTTTCAAGTTGCGGTCATTCAACAAAAATTTTTTTTTCACAACCGCATGAACCCTTAACACCAACAGCGTAAATCAAATCTTTTGATTCACACTTACTTTGGCACATGCTTTCTCAACTTTGCCCTGCGGGGAAGATGCTTTCAATTTGTCAAGAGCTTCATTTCTTTATGGCTTCTGGGCTTGGAATGTCAAAAGGAAATCCAGCAACAAAAAGGTCCATTGTTCATAAGAACACAGAGCCGCCCCTGCATGCCTCCTAATCAGCTATCACTTTCACAGTCTACTAATAAATGGCGGGGATTTACAGTCAGATGGTTTACAAGACACTGGCAAATGTCACTCACCTGTGAGGTTCCTCAGACCCAACTGGCGCAGGCCAAAGTTTCCATCGTGTCTGTAGTTGAGGAAGATTGAAAGTGAGTAGTGGTCCTCATACAACTTCGTCCCTCGGATGATTCGCAAGTTCTCCAGCGGCAAGTAGTCAAACTGGTTCAGAGCCACCAGGACGTAGCCCGTCACTTCTCGGATCGACTGCAAATAGAACGACGGGAGGGTCTGTTAGTTTGTTTAAACAATGTAAAAATAAATACAAAGTAAATCATCAGAAATCTGAACTAGTTTGTGCTCTGAATGTTTTACTTTTGAGTTTCCATTGTTATTGTTATTCCCAATTGTTTAGCTAATCTTGTTTGGCTCCTCTTCTTAGAGCCGTTGTTTTATTTTTTTTTTTTAAAGCTGCCGTTCTGGGCCAAATATGAGTCAGTAGTGTCTAGTTAAGAATAAGTCCTCAATTGCGTCTTTTTAATTGCTGGATTACCTAAATGTATCTACTTCTTTTATTAAAAGACGCAGCTCAATAATTGTCTTTCATTGTTTGCAGTACAGTGCAGGCTGTCTGTGGAATTCCCTTTGGTTGACTTGGAGTCTTTCCTGGAATGAGCTTTTGCCAAGTTCCTGTCTGGACTGCTTTCTTTCATTGTGTTGAGACCTCTTACAGATTAATAGACTTAGAGTGGCATTCTGCCAACTGCCTTTGTAATTATACATGTTCCTTTAGCCCTGTTTGTGTGATCCCTGAACCTGGTTAAAATTCCTGTGGTCGCTTTTATTTTATATCAATATTTTCAGTTTGGGGGAATGGTGAGCCTTAAATTTACAATATAGGTGCTATTATCAGTATGCCTTATTCTAAGGTATCAGTACTCACGACAGTGACTGATACCAGTATCGGCCGCCCTCTCGTGGCTGTTTTACGATCAGGAACTAGAAATTAAAGGAATAAAAAATTGCCATTCATTTAATGCAATTTAAGGAAAAATGCCATATTGGGAAATAGATCATTTTAAAGAAAGATCGATGTCATTTTTTCAAGGGAGTTTTATGTACTAGTGGTATCGGTATTTGGTATCGTATCGGTGGCTACTCAAGAGTTGATTATCGGTATCCTTCTGGAAAAAAGTTTCGAAAAGCCATACTTTAATGAAAACCGGTGTGGTCGATTTGAAGTTTTAAGTCTTCCACCTGAAAACCAATAAAAAGCAATATGAACAACCAATTTGCTTGATCAAATGGTGAGAAGAGCAGAATGGAGACAATGAACGAGAAAAAGTATCAAAGCGGAGAACTGTGGAGGGCGCAGGCATGCATCATATCATTGACAGCGTGTGCCTCCGAGGTCACTCTCTACATATTCAATCATGCCAGTGAGTTGAATCGCAGCATCTGAGTGAAGAATATTTGCTCCAGGGTTGGAGACCACACTTGCAACACTTGCAAGCAGCACAGGGTTCAGCGCTCGTGTCTCGTACAGGGCTCGGGGTGAGTGCGCCACCAGGGCAGGCATTACTTCACGCTTTAAATGTCACTTAGGACTGGGTATAATGTCGGCGGAGACTTTGGCAAAAAGCCACCGAGAAGAAGCTGATGTTGAATAAATCAAAGCGACAAGCTGTGCCCTCTTTCTCCCGTCCGCCATCATGGTTGCTGTCACTAATAGACAGGCGGTCAGATACATCTTTCCACGCTGGCCTGCCTGATAATCAACAAGTGTGTGTGTGAAATGCTATTGCAGCTGATGCACAGAGCTGATAAAAGTGCTTAGGAGGCCCTGGCCTAGCGGCATAATCATTGTGGCTGACAGCTGTCAGAGAGCATGGCCATCCAGCACCAGTAACTAAGCCGCTGCTGCAGCTCTGGCGTCACTGCCCCGCTCATTCCCATTAATCGGAACAGACGGCCCTTAGTCTGGAGAGTGGATTGTGGATTTAGTTGAAACAATGACGGCAAATATGTCTCCGTGGTGCCAGTGGCCTTGTTTAACTATGGTGGCAGCGTCTGACAGCTTTAGGGGGGGGGGGAGCAAATTATGAAAGTTGGCAAGTTCAGACGTACTAGGGTGACCATATTTTCATTTACAAAAAAAGAGGACACTCAGCCCAGCTTTGAGATACTAAAATGATGCTCAAAGTTTACACAAAGAAAGTAATTTAATGTATACAACAAAACAAAAAACACAAATCTATTTTGAAGTCTTACTTGACAAATGAATAAATCATAAGCAACTCAGGGTTCGAACCTGCACCATGACCACGTCTCCGGTTTTGGAGCGCTACCAGGGCCGCCAAGCTAGCTCAGTACGACATTTAAGTGATCAGGAAGTGAGGTGATCGGGTTTTGGTCTGGTGTGTGATCATTTGCCCACCACTTTACCTTCCTTTTTTTTTCCCTCTGGAGAGCTCAGTATTGTTCATTCGGTAATTTTACCGATTTGACATGTCATCATCATCGCTCTCCTTTTTTTTTTTTTTTTTGTATGTGAGTGAGAATGTGTATGTGCGTGTGTGCGTGCGTGCATGCGAGTGTGCGTGTGTATTCATTAGTTCACCTAAAACCTATTAAAAAATCCCATACCGTTCACCTAAACCGAACACTTCCAGCCAGAGTCGTGAGGCCGTCAGGAGACCCGAGGAAGGACCAAAGAAAATAAAGGAAAGTGAAATCTTCCTTATACAGTGTTCCCTCATTTTACGCTGTAGTCAGGTTCCAAAAAATACCCGCGGTAAATGAAATTTGCAAAGTAGTTTGCTTTATGTTTTAAATTTATTATACATGTTTTAAGGCTCTAAAACCCCTCACAACACAGTTTATACATATTTCTCATTGAAGAATTTTCTCACATTTCTCTCTTGTTTAAACATTCTCAATGTTCAAACCTTCATACATTTTATCAAATAGGTACATTAGTGTTAAAAAAGAAGAAGCTCAATTCCAGTAAAAAAAATCTGCAAAACAGTGAGACCGCAAAAAGTGAAACCTTATTTCAAGGGAACACGTTAACATATTCGTTTGAAATTGAAAATCTGGTGTTTAACTACAACACCCCCCACCCCCCCCCCCCCCCCCCCCCCTGTCTTATTTATGTTGTTGTTGTGACTTGATTCGCTATGATTACTGTTTTATTATTTCTCTTTCTTTTGTACTTAATATGGTTACACTGTGATATTGACCAATCCCACGCTAAGGGTTGCTTCTCTCCTGCTAGCTTGATGTCGCCTTACTTCATTTTTTTTTTTTGTATTGATCTGCTTCTTCTTTTTTTGCGCTTGTATTTGTTGTTGTTAAAATGGGACTTTTTATTTTAACTCATCTCATTGTGAGATAGATAATCTCACAAAATGATGTTTGCACAGAACTGAACAAGACAGTCCCTTTATGTTGTGCTCACCAATGATTTGGAAGTGAGGTGAAGAAACAGGCGATCTACTTTTTTCTTTAAAAAAATAAAATGAAATACTTTTTTAATGCACACGCGAAACCCGACTTTTCTTCTCCCCTCACGATCGACTTGGGAGCAGGCACTCCTGTTCTAAATAATACCTCTTCCATTGAAATGTTTTCATTTCTTGTAATAATAATGTCAATAATAGCCTCACAAGGACACCAATACAAAAAATGTCACTTCAGTCTTTCGTTTTCTTCCTCATCCTTTGTTTTCCCGGGTCCAACAAGGAACTGGGTCAACTGAATTCTCATCTAGTATTTTCGTTTTTCTGAGTCCATATTTTGACATTTCCAACCGGCACCTGTGTCAGACACCGAAACATACGTGGCAACTTTGCACACGCATACTGTACGACAGTAACAACCCCCACTTTTGTCACACAAAGCATCAGTCAAATTCAACATATGCTAATATGAAAAATTCAAACTGGACATTTTCATGATCCCCTCGGATGCCTCGACAGGATGCAAAAAAAGTGGCCATGTCCGCTTGGTCTTCCTATTACAGACTAAGTTGAGGCCTTAAACTTTGTTTTAGGTTTGCTGATAGAAAAAGACAACATTCTCTCAGGAGAAAGTAGTAAAAAAGTCGCTTTGTCTATGAGAACTTGTTTATAAAGATTGGGAACAAGAAGATAGATAATTCAAGAGATGGATAGTTTCTAGTTTGCTTCTCAAGCACGGAAAAAATCAAAGAAAATTAAAGAGTGCTCATTAAATTTACCCTCAAGGCATACAAAGGGGGCAGCGATGCGGCCCAGTGCACAGCTTTATGGGAATAAAAACACTGCATTTGGCAAAGGGTCTACAACTTGTTTTTCATCTTGTAGATGAAACATGCTTTCACAAGAACTAAGCAGGAAATCATACAAAAAGTTAATGACTGCCAAATTTTGTGGGTGAAACGAGCTCTGGTGCAAGTCTTTGGAGATTTTTTTCTGGATGATCATTAATATTGTTATTTTTTTTGTGCATCATAAGTAATTTAACAAACGTTTTTTTTGTATCAGTGCCGTTACATGAAAAATATCTATCCGTTATTTTAACCTGGTCAGGATTATAGCACTGGAGCCTATCCAAGCTAATTTAGAGTTCAAATTGGAAAACACCCTGGGCTGGTAAATGAGGCATTGCCACAGTTATAAATAAATGCCAGCCAAGCCACACAACCCATTAACATGTATGATGACCAAAATCATCATTTATTTCACTTTTGTTACTATAATGGTTAAATCACCAGTATGGAGAAGCTCTATAAATTCTTAACTAAGCAAAATGTGAAAATGAAAGCATTTGCATAATTACATAAATTATAAGACTTGTATTCCATGGACTAGCTAGTCACGATTGGTATTGTGAATGACAATTTGGAAAGCATTAATTAATGGTGTCCATGTAGATCGTGGGTGTCCAAACTTTTCTTCCACGTACAGAAAAAAAACAACGGATGCAAGGGCCGCTTTGATTTCGGTGTGCTCGATAAATTAAAATGAAACTTCAGACATTTAAAAAATTGCATATTATTACAGTGGGTTTTTTTTGTGTTTTTTTTTTAAACAGGAGTGTCGTAATTTGACCATTATTAAAGTAGTTACTTGGGAATCATTCATACTATGATATGTTCACAATTTGTACCTTATCACAGAGCAGAAAGTGAAGCAGTTGATTTTTGAATTTATTCAAAACAGTGTTGTGGAGAGAAATGTTTAATTGTAAATAGTTCATTTGCATTTTTGCATATTTACAAAAGCATGAGAGTATACAAAACTAATGTATCAGTAGCAAATGCCATTTTTTGTATATGCCGCGGGGTGTTTAAAAATGGGTGGCGGGCCACAAAGAGCCCGCATGCCATAGTTTGTGTTCACAGTAGGCTACATGGGGAAAATATAGAAATTTACATGATATTAAGATATACACATATCGTCATCCTCTTAAAATAATTGCCTGAGTCTCTCTTTTTTTTGTGTGCAAATTTTTTTTTTTCATGATGCAAATGGTTCCATTTTTTGTTTCCTGAAAAATCAGAAGAAGAAAAAAAATGACTCAGGCGATTATTTTAAGGTGTTGATATTTTGTGTTCCTACAAACTGATAACAGACTGTGATAATATTGATATTTGACAACAGCTGTATTGGAACAAAAAAATACACTTCATACTGTATATGGATATTCTGTACCGCCACTAGAAGCTACTAGAATAAAACAAACCTAAAATTGGAAGGATTACGAATAGCTACATTACAGACATCAGTTTGACACATCATTCTGGGATACTGAACAGTTATTCAAATTGGAACACTTTGCTAAAATGTAGCGCTGATGCAACAGCTGAGACCTGTTCAACAATTCACATTCACCCTTTTGGGAGGGCTGCTCAACCCTGAAAGACAACCCAAAATTCTAAGTTCATAGACTAAGAAAAGCTCAGTGACTTTGCCTGGGGAGCTGTTCTATATTCTTTCCTTTTAACATCCTCTAAAAAGTAAAGGGTGTCACACAGATGTATGTGTCATGAAATCTAGCTAACTTAATGTGGGCGCATCCTTAAGTAAATATGACAATTATTTCACGGTACACACACACTCATCAATTATTTTTTTTGTTCTTTTTACCAGGTTTGACTCTCATGACTCACACAGGTGCTAGTTGGTTCTATTCAAGTGCAGCCTTGCAGAAGGAAATATGCAGGACAGAAAGATGGCGTGCTTAAGAAAAAAATAAAAAGGCAACAAACCTGAAAGTGACTGCAGCCTCTTGCTGAGCCAATGGTCACATAAATCCACTTTGTGCGGTCACTTTCATCAAACAAAGATCAACCAAACAAGAAAACAGCACACCCACATTACCAAATGCATCATATATGCTCTCTGAGGAAAACGGCGCACACGCATCTCTGCTGAACCAGAATTGAGCAAATGGGCTAATTTTATCTCTGTGTGTGGTAGTGCTAAATTTGCAGGACCTTTGCACGGCCTTATCGCTGCATCTACATTCAATTAGCGCAGTAAATTACCTGCTAAATATAACACTTTATGCCTTGATTGTCCTCAATTTAAAAGTAAACCTTGATGTATGTATAATAGTGGCCTCTTGCAGAAGCCCACTTTTATACTTAACATAAACCACCGCTAAAGATACTGTAACAGTAAATGGTGAACTGGAATATGCAACAGCATAATGTTGACACTGTTGTAAGTCCGCCACGCACCCACCTCACACACATGCATCCCTAGAGAGCACCAAAGTCCCAGTAACAGTGAACAAAAGAGACAGCGAGAGCCAGATTCACTAGATTAAAAGGGATTTCTCCCCCTTCCTCCTCCCCAGGCCGGAGCATTTGTGAACGGAAGTGTGGCAGCGGAACAAACCCCTCACTTGAGTCACTGAGACGTGCCCAGTTTTGAAATCCAATCCTCCAATCCCCGACTTCTAAATGGGATGGAGAAGGAGGGAGGTTTGCTGGAGTCAGCAAAGCGGGGAAAGTGAAAGGATGATGAAGCAGACAGAGGGATAGAGAGCAGCACACCGCAGAATGATCAGTCAAATGGATCAGAGTGCGCACATATTTGAATATGTAATTAAAATCATGCCTGTTGTCAGTTTAGAATAAGAAAGGGGGATTTCAGAAGGGTCTTGTGAATTATTTGTTTAAAAATAGGTTTCTATGGTGGTTTTAGTATAATGTATGCTTGCTACTACATCATACTGACATGTTTATTTATTATTATTATTATTTTTTTTTACAATGTATTAACTAGGACAAATAACTCAACTCAACATATCAGTGGATGCAACTTCTGACATGAATAGGTGGCTTAAAGCAATGATAGTTGTTACAAAAAGTGGCCAGTAGATAGCAGCAGAATATAAGAGATCAGCCAGGGCCACGTTGCAACAAGTATTTTTTGACAGTGTTTTCACCAGGAATGTGAATAATGATGAAACCTAGCTATATTGGAATGATAATTGCTGCAAAACAGAAACAGATACAAATATACTTTTTCTCCCGATGAAAGAAGAGACTCTAGTCTTTGTATTGCTAGCTTCCATGTTTTTATAGCAATAGAAAACACTATTCTGTGGACCTTGCAAAATCAGTCAAAATCAAGTAAAACAGCCGGGAGCCAAGGGGGTTGCTTCAGTGAAAATGGCTGGGAGTGAATGAGTTAAAATGGAACCCAGGGGCAAGCGAATATAACAAAAACAGCAGGGGCCCCAAAATTGAACCCTGTGGAACTCCATACGACAGTGGGGCACAGTAGGATTCCAAAAGTTCTATAGGCCAATTATGATCTAAAACACTCAAGAGATAAACAAAATTAAATCATAAATAAGGTAACCGAAGTATCAAAAATACCTTTCTGTATGATGTACCACTATAGCGCTTTCAAATGACAACCACTTTCATAACCATTTTGTTAAAATATAGCAACTCAAGCAATGCCAATCAAAACATCAATTTGTTCTATTTTTAAGGCACACTTTACACCTCTTGTAACGAATGTCTTAAGATTGTAAGGATGTACATGCATATCAGTCATCATTAGTGGACAGTAGGCTGAAGTGCTTGAGACAGCAATATGCGGTGTTGCAGATCAAGAAGTAAGAAAGCCTGAAAGCCGCAAGATCTAACTACGAGTTTAATGGCTGCGAGGGCCACATTTATCAGGACAATACCAAGCTTCTGATGATTTTTAGGAGCTGTAGTTGTCACTTTATGGATTGCGATGCCAGATAGCGAGCGCCATTAATTTTAGCCTCAATTTGTCTTGTGCATCCCACCTTGAGGAAGGAGATGAGGACTGATATTGAGATTGAACAGCGGAGAGACGCCGCTTCCCACGAGGGAGACTTACAGCTCCATCAGAGCACTTGTAATGAGTGGATCCCTGTTGGGAATTCTGCAAATAGACTAATTTGTAATTGATTCAGTGCATTAATTACCATCCTGGTTATGCCTGTGTCATGGTTAATATTGTGCCAATCTGACGAGGCTGGGAGGCCCCTCTGCAGTGGGACCATTCGGGTGAAGCAGCCATTATTCAATTATGCCCCACATATCGGCAACGAGGCAAGTCTTAATCCGTGAGTAATCACTTTCCTGCACTGCCTAACTACAAGCTGATGGGGGGTGCAGCGGGGTGGACCACAGATCCATGTAGCCCCTGGTTAGGTCTTTAATCGGGCTTGGGAATCAATTCCCAATGGTGTTTTGATTATACTGTACTACTATTAGAGAAGAGTTATGACAGAACGCAGGTTTGACTGCGTTTTGAAGTATATTCAAACAATGAGAAATCTCAGAGGACAGAAACTGTTCATATTGGAATTGTATTGTTTGCCGGTGATTTCTTAAGATATGCTAGGTTGAGCTATCTGTTTGAGCGTGGTTTTATTTTTGGCAGATAAGAGCTCTACAGCGTATGCATTCTTTGCTTTATTCGTATAGAATTTGTTTCAGCCCTAAGCAAGGACTGAAGATTAAAAAAAAAAAAAAAAAAAAAAGACGGGGGCCTTTATCTACCAGAGTGGATTATATTTCCCCTTTTATCACCAGTGGCCTTCTACTAACATACATTTGGACCGAGCACAACAACAAAAACAGCACCAATCTCTCCGAGAATAACGTCAATCTATCATGCTCTGTTCTGCATATTTCACGGTGGTCTTCGTGAAATGTCCTGTGGCTATGTTAAATAATCTGAAATTCCCGATATTGAGAATGTTTATCTTCTATCTGGACAGGCTAATTTCCCACGGATACATGGAACACAATCATTTACAAACTAGGGTACACCTGTTGGCAGGAGAATGTAATGCAGTTGAACACAAGACATACGCTAGTGAAATGTTGCAATTCCATCTCAAGATTGAAGGTTTTGTTTTCATTTGCAGCACAACATCTTGGAAATCAGTCATAGATAAATTAAGTCTCAAGATGAAATGATGATTTTGGTACGAAAAGTAATGAACTTTGTTACTTGAAACTAGTTTTTAGCAATGGCCACTGTTGTTTTGCTTGTTTTTTTTGTTGGTTTGCTCATAAGAAAGGATTAAATATGGTGGTGTCTGGTCGGTGCTGGATTTCAATTTCCTTTCTTTTCTTTGGTCCTTCCTCAGGTCTCCTGACGGCCTCACGACTCTGGCTGGAAGAGTTCGGTTTAGGTGAACGGTATGGGATTTTTTAAAATAGGTTTTACGTGAACTAATGAATACACACACACTCACACGCACGCACACACACATAATCACCCACATACAAAAAAAAAAGGAGAGCAATGATGATGACATGTCAAATCGGTAAAATTACCGAATGAACAATACTGAGCTCTCCAGAAAAAAAAAAAAGAAGGATTAAATAAATATATACATATAAAAAAAACATGTAATTTTGCGGATGGGTGTGCCCAGCAAGGGCCCATTCAAGGTTCTAATGTAAACAAAACTTGGGAACAGAGTCACAATGAAACCATTCCTGCAGCCACAGTCGCCTAATCACCACATAAGACAATCAACAAAACGAAACTTTTTGTGACAAAGTACATTTACATTGGAGGATGTTAACATTCTATGTTGCATTCCTGTGAGAACACAAACTTGGGGTAACAGTTTCTTCAATATGAATTCAAGTCACACTCAGAAAATATTTTTACTGTGCCTAAAAACATCCAATTGTTAGTCTAGTCGGACTCCTTTGTGCAGATCTTATAGCCAGATTAAACTTCTGCCCCTTCGGTCCTCTACCAAGAACTCTTGTGAGACTTTTAACTGTTGCATCAGGAGGACTATGGCAACACTTAACTGCCCTAACTGCATTATTAGCTTGTAAAGTTTGATAGGTCTCCCTGCTCTATAAATTTCAGAGACAAAGGAAGAAGCAGCGGACCTGTTAAGATGAATTGTCAGTGTGGAAATGTATATACAGTATATATATTTTTTTTCATTACACATTCATAGATCAGTGTATAACGATAATGTTAAGGATGGTAAAGATGATTAATGAGGACAAACACTTCACACTCTTTTAACAGTAGTACAAAAAAAAAAAAAAAGTAAACGGCGCATCCATTCATATGCATCTGCGGTGGTGCATAAAGAGACAAGCGTGGAATTTGTAAAAAAACAAAAAAAATAATCGGAATAATTAAAAAATGTATTATTTCCTTACCTCGTTACAATAATTTTAACTAATGTTCATATATACATCATAATAAAATCTTATATCAAAAACCATGTTTCCCTGAGTTAATCACAAATGAATCATTTATTTCCAGTACTGTGTTACCACTTCTTCTTCTTTTTAAATAAAAGTAATTAAAGCAAAAGTGATCGTAATAATGCTAGAGAAACCAAAGCACAAACACTTTTACCACAGGCCTACATGAAATATATTAAATTGTCCTCTTGTAGATAACTTGAAAAAAATAAAACCTACTTTGTTGTTTTTCAACAAAAAGATAATACTGTAGTTTTAATTGCATGTCGTGGATAGCACACTGTATCATCTTTGGAGGAATATGGCCCAGAGTGTATTGCATTGTATTTTATACAGTAGGTCTACAGTGGACCCCCACGTAATCAGCACCCACCCCCCCCCCACATTTTTTTTTTTTTTTTAAATATATTTGAACCGTTTTGTGTTCACGGGTATTCAAAAAAATTTTTTTTTTCTAATTATTAGTATTATTATTATTTAATTAGTTTTTCAGAACCCCCTGCCCCACTCCAACTCTTTTTCCTGGAAAGCACTTATTGTCTACATTTTTTAAATATTTGTTTAGGTTTAAAAAAAGGCATAGCCAAGTGTATAGGCTGGTGTTGCGAGCATTGTCGAGGTCCCAATACAACAAAAAACATATAAAAACATACAGTATGGTACAGCCTCGTCCTGTGACCCCATAGGAACTCTCTAAAATTGAACAAGGTCGTGCTCTCTCAGCAGGGAACCAAAGAATCAGTTTTCTGACCCAATTGGCTGCCCTCACGCCTGTTCTGTCTCTCTCACAAACACACGCGCACACACACGTACATACACCAACACACCCAATGTGCCCCATTGTGGCTCATTTGGCTGCCAAACTCCTCAGCATTCGTTAAGAATGAAAACAAACCAAATACAGCCAATCATGTATAAATAATGAAAAAAAAGTGACATTTGTGAAAGACACAGAGTGTACAGAGGGATTTTAATATTGCAGACCGAACAGAGATGCTCGTAGCAGAGATTTCTCACAGGTTACTAAGATACATTCTGTATATTAAATGACGTTAATTGACATACAATTTTCCCGGTGTTCTTGTTACCCAAATAGCGACACAAAAAAAATTATTCATTTAAAAAAACATGGCTTGCTCCATCCAAGATTAAAGATAAAGACATGCTCAGGCAATCCTCAGATAGACTTAGCAATTCCACAACACAAGTTGTGGGTGTTGTCATCTTTTCTATGCTCACTGTTGAGTAGATGGAAAATTGGTGTAAAAATTATGAATATTTTAATTGTTCAAATGGACATTTCCTGTCTAAGTATTTCACAGTCAGAAGCATGAGCAGTCGACCGTTCCCTTTGGTATTGTGTCCTTAGGATATGATTTATTTATGATTCTAGGCTAAATCGTTATGTTATGTGCATCTTCTGCTCTCATTTGGTATATTCAGTTTCACCACTCAAAGTGTCAAGGGTTACACATTGGTTAGGCCCACATTTTCAGTATGATTATCTAAAAAAATGTGTAACTTTTCCACCGTTTAAGAGCTGTATAAGTATTATATACATCAATATGTAGTTAAGTATGCTAGGGTGTATAAAAATAGAGATTTTCACCTATTACACTTATTATTATGTAGTGGAATTAACACTTTCTCACACAATTCAAATAAAAATAGGAAAAAAAAATACAATAATCAAGTCTTTTAAAATCATAAGTCTTTTAAACTTGATAACTAACTCATTCATTACCATTGACGGCTATAGATGTCAAAAATTCATTTAAACTATTTCTATTAGTTTAACATTTTTTCCACTTTTGTTAACAAGAGTATGAAAACCTAGAAAAAAATGATTGTACATTTAGCACAGATATAAAATGTGTGATTAATCGTGAGTTAACTAGTGAAGTCATGCGATTAATTACGATAAAAAAAATGCCCCTAATTTTTAATAATCTTTTCTTTAAAAAAAAAAAATATATATATATATTTGTTTTAATAATCTTTTTTAAAGAAAAAAAGAATAGATAATTAAAAATTAATTACGTCAGGCGATTTAATTTTTTTATCGTAATTAATCGCATGACTTCACTAGATTAATCACAAATTTCACAAAGTTCTAATACAATTTAAAAAAATTCTAGGATTTCATACTCTTAACAAAAGTGTGTGTGGGGGGGGGATTTTTGATGTCTATAGCCATCAATGGCAGTGAATGAGCTAACATGAATTTAGTTTGCATCCATTCTAGGTAACAGCTACGATTGTGATTCTGTATCTTAAATGCTTCACCAACAGACAAAGAGCTATCATGAGCATAATTCCATATAATCAGCTCCAACCAATGTTTTTGGAGGAAGACTCGCTGGTAGGAACGACAATATAAAAGCTTCTCACATCTTCTGTTCGAATACAAAGCGCTTTGTCTTCTTTTATGGTTAATGTCGAGATGACACAATGCTTTATTTGTTAGACGGATACAATGACTTCTATTTTTGCAGAGGTCTTGCCTTGGCTTTCGTTTTATTTCAATTACATCTCCTTTGTCCCACAGGCCTGCTTGAAACATATATCCAGGAAAATTAAGTTAGATTTAAAAGAAAATAGAAAAGTGGATGGGCATTATTGGTCAGCAATAACATTTGCAGTTTCTTTCACCATAGTGCTGCAATATGTCACACACGGTTCTAATCATTAAGAGGCTTAATTTAACATGACATTGTCCAATTGTGGGCAACAAAGAGTCAAAAGGGGATTTAAAGTAATACTTTAATTATTTTTGATACTATTTTTTCATAATCTAAATTAATTTGGCTTTCACAGGTCAGCACTTTTGACCAAAGCTGCTTCTGACACAACCCTCAACCCCACTCGGACCCCCCCAGCTATTAATTCCCAAAAGCCATGGGTGAGATTGGTTGAAGGCTAATCAACATTTAGCTCCTCTGAGTGTGTTATTATGCAGAAATTGATGGATGGTACAATTACACCCTGTGTCACTTAGCTAAATGGCTATGTAATCCTAATGAGTTTTTATCCAAACACGGCGTATTTAGTAAAGAAAGGAGAAAGTGCTATGGTGGGGTGTAAAGAATAAAGAACAATTTAATAATTGCGAGGTGGTGGGGGAATTGTTGATTTTATAATGTTGTGGAAATTAGCTAAAATCGCAGGTGCATTGTGCAACATTTTACTGTATTTATATATTATTACTTTTCGTAACTACCCTTGCAGATGGACAGAATGGGAATGACCAACACAAAGCAGACAGAGTGAAGATTGAAGAAATTTGCCCAGGATGACAGTAGGCCAGGGGTGTCCAAGTTTGGCCCTTAAGAGCCACTATCCAGCCTGTTTTTTTTCCATGTTTCTCTCCACTAACACACCTGATTCATGATCATGATCGTTATCAGGCTTCTGCAAAGCTTGCTGATGATTCAAACCAGGCCCAAGGGTAATGCACAAAGACCTGAACCCACACACATTGAATGCCCGTAGCTTAATGAGTATATGTGTTTGTCTGTTTTCTTTTATTTGTGTAATATGTCAAAGTCATTGTATTCCAGCATTACACCAAACAGTCTTTGCAAGGGAATCCCTAATCTTTATTACAGTAGGTGCATCGCTCACAATGTGCCCGCCAGCCTGCAAAATGAAACATTTAGAAAGTTTGAAAGGCATCAGAGAATCAGGGCCAGTTCCTCTTTTCAATGGATCTCCATTCAGTCTGCAGCGATAAGTTCTATCGCATTCGGCTTTGTGTGAGAATGTGGCTTGCTTCTAATGTAGCACTTACTTCAAGACACCTCATATATCGGGCTTGACGCAATGAATAACTGCTTCCCCAATACGAACGCAGATGTTTAAGCATTAGGCTGGAATTCTATTTGAAAGCTCAAGTCACCTTTTATGGGCTGACAAGAAAAATCAATTCAATACCAAAAAAAACGAACCACTGAATACTTTCACAAATTACATCATATGGCAAAGTAGTTACAGTAATTTGCTTTGCTGTGTGTGTGTGCGGGGGGGGGTCTCACAGAACCGTTCACATCCTAAGGATATTTATGACAAAAATGATATTTAAAATACTGACAAAATGTGTTTTTATTAATTTTATTTTTGATAATACATTTTTCAATGCATGTCCACTAACCTAACCCAACAGCGTGTTTAAATAAAACAACAAAATAACCACATACTGTACTGTACTATGGCTTGGCTATGGCAGAAAAAAATACACAAATAAAAAAAAAAATCCCTCAAAAATTGAATACTATTGATGTACTATGTTCTGCATATCATTCCAAATTTGCAAAAAAAAAAAAAATACAGGGAGTTCTTACGCTGGCGATGTAACGCAAATTTTGTCGGATTTCCCCGTTAAAGTCAATATTTACATCGAAATACTTTGTACAGTAATTTTAAAAAACATAATTGCGCGACCCGGAAGCGCCGGAGGCTATAAACACGGAAATGTGACGCGCCTGATGGCGAGCTAACCTGCTGATGAACCTGCTGAAAACACAACTTAGAAATTACTTAAAAATGGCGTGATTACGTGGGAAATTAACGAAAAAGAAGGTGCTACGGACGAGGCACGGGCGGAAACAACGTAGGTCGCGTACAACGTAACTAGAGGAATCCTTGTAAAAAAAAATTAAATACTAGGCATACTCACGTTGTACTAGGACATCTTAAACCCAATGTAAGAGCAATTAAGGTGTCTGCCATCTAGTGGTGAATGGTGATATTACAATTTAAAACTACAGTCGATACCTTGATATTTGCAGTTCAGCACGGACATACTCTTATATTCATGCATTAGGTTTTTTTTTTCCCATTTTTTTCATATTTGTGATTTTTTTCCCCCCCAGTTGTAACAGATTTGTTTTTCATTTTCATTTGAGGCATGAATCGCTTTCACATTATAGTTTTGAAAACATTTGCCCTCTGTCAAGAACCCAAACTAGTTCCTGGTTAAACGTCGCCTTCAGTCTGTCTCACCTTTTTCCTTGTGATTTCTCAGTGGTCTCGCCTCCCACACCACACTGTCCTCCTTCGTGTCAAATTAAAGTGATGGAAATGAACTTGAGGGGACGCTAATTGCGGTTGTCAATCCAATCTGGGTCAGGGCTGAAAGACAGAGGCTCTCTAGCACTTCATCAGTCTTCATTAATATTGAACGAGTTTGGTGAGTAGCAGGGGGCCAACGTAATCTGCACTCATCTAACAGTGCATCAAAAATTAGGAAGATGGGGAGGGCACCAGTGGTGCCTGGGGGACAAATATGCCAGTCAAGAAGTATGAAGGAAGCTGTCAGAGGATGTGAATTGAGTGCAAGAACAAATGCTGCTTCCCTTGCTTCAGGAACCTGAATTTTAAAAGTACTTGAGGATGACATTCACTTCACAAAACGTGATTTCAATAATTAAAATACAAAGAACACAGGAATTAAATTCAATGATCTGGAACTAACTTGAAAATAAAATAAACACTTTCTCACCAACCTCAATAAGTAATAAATAATTTACTGCATATATTTCTTGCTTTGGACCCCAGGAGGATAGAATCGAATCGCAATTTTAAGGCCTTTTCACACTGCACTTAGCACAGTGCAGTTTCATTATGCATGTGCTACAGCGTCGCCACGACCATGTCAAGTCGGCTGGGAAACGTTCAATTCAGGCGCAGAGCTTGTGTGACGACCGGCGGCGCATTCAAAAGGAGATGTGGAGGCAGAGTGATTTTAAGAGTGACAAGATTTACACCAACATTATGGTGGCATTGTAGCCTACAGTAAAATACATTATTGTGCCAGTGTCTCAATCTCTGGGACACAACCTAAACTACTATAATGTGGTAAAGAAAGCCCAGAGAGCTTCACCACATATACCAGATTTATTTAATGTGGTAAAAAATGTGATTGTTGCATTTTTAACAATGTTAGCTGGAAAAAAAATAAAAAATAAAAAAATAATATATATATATATATATAGTATATATATAAATCTAAATATATATATAAATATATATATATATATATATATATATAAGTACAGACAATGTTTTTTTGTTGCAACTACTTTTTACATCCACACCAGTGGAAAAAGGCACAATCTGTTTAGTAGCTTAGCAACATTTTTTTTTTCATTTCTTTTACCTCAAATCACACTGTGTGCTTCTGTTCATCGACGTACTGGAGTGGTTCCATCGGCAACACTATGATAGCTGGATCAAGGGAAGGGTCAAGTTCACATAATTGCCACTGAGTGTCATATAAAAAAAAGAATACAAAGTAAATGGGGCCTATTTTTTTGGGCTATTTTACTGATTCATCCCAGTGAAGGAAGAAACACATTTCCAGCATCCAGTAGTATTACAATTTGTATTTGTTGTGTTATTATTTATGACTCTACAATTAAAAAAATTTTTTGATTGGTTCACTCTTTGCACACATTACTTATAATGCATTATGCTATCTAGGGGTGCTAGTAGGTATACATTTCAAAATTCAAAATACATGCACACTTTGTCCACCTGATCATTTATATACTATCAGTGCTAAATTAAATGAGTGAAAATACCTCCCAGTGTAAAGTTTATGCAACCGCATTGGAAAAAAACGGGTTAATACATGAGTATGTAGAAGGTCTTTAACTTATATTTTTAATGGTAAAATGTTACTTGAAAGAAAAACAACTCCAAATTATGTTTTAGTGGTTGAATGAATGTTAGAGAAGTCGAGTGATCCGGCTCAAATCTGGAACTAAAATGGTGAAAACAGTTGTAGGCCTAGTTGCCTAATTCTCAATCAAAGTGCAGTAAAATGTCAAGAGCTCACTCAAATTGAAAGAGTCTGCAACAAAGCAGCTCATGATGTTTGGCGGCCTCTTGATTATTCTAATACGATTGTCTAATAAGTTGGTTTAGTGGTGTACATTATTTAATACAGTTGCAATGATACCCAGGATTATTAAAATTTAACAGAACAAAAGCAAGAATAAGGAAGGAGACTAGAATGGGGTCAGAATATATTCTGGCCCAAATGATGAACAATATATGACCTGATTCTTATTTATTTATTTTTAACAAAAAAAATCATCACAACTGCAGAACAGTGGAAACTATTTTGCCGGCACTGTCGCTCATCATTGCATTAATACACAGAGAAAAATTACATGTTTACTAATGTTTGAAAGGGATGACGAATAATCTAATCTAACTGTGGCTCCCTCCTGAGACCAACAAGGGCACGGAGAAGGAAACATGAATATTTCATACTCCCCAGATCTGCTTTGGAGCACATGCAGAAAGTGACAAGTGGGAAAAGAGACACCCAAGTGTGTGTTTACCGCTTTTGGTGTTCTGTTCATCAAACAGTGAAAAATAGCAATGAAAAATTTAAATGTCACAATAGAAAATGCTAAACTGTACGGTACAAACCAAATGCAGATGAGCATGTGATCATAATACGGTACACTATATCTAATTAACGATATGTGAAAATATGCACTCGATAATATCTAACGGTTAAAACTCACAATTGTGGATATTTAACTGCATCTACCGAAAGCAGGCTGCAAGCCTCAGTGCTGCAATGTTGTTATTAATCAAAGCGTGAGCGCTGATTCATCTGTTGTGGATGTAGTTTGGAAGATGGACTCTGTTTACTGGTAAAAGCTGTTTGGGGGGTAGTGGGAGGCAGAACATCCATCTTTGGTATATCTTTAAAAAAAAAAAAAAGGAGCCCAGGCATCAGTTTCAATCACCTCACGACTATGCATACCGCTTCACATTAGCTACTTCTCCTCTACCTCAAGGTAAGGTCTCATCCTCCCCTGGGGAGCCATGTTATTACTTTTTGTGAAATAATAATAATAACATTTCCTAAAGATACACTGAACCCTGCCCTCCTGCTCCCTCGCTGCCTGGCACCCTATCTTCTTAATTAGCATGTTCAATTAACCCATGTTAATTGCCCACAATGAATAGGTGCGGAAACCTTGTAAGGTAGTGCCAGAGGGAGTCATTTTGTAAATGTACGCTACGTAGTTTGAAAAGTAAGTAGGTGTGAAGTGGATTGAGTTCTTATAACCTCAGCAAATACAGTACGACATCTGAGGTGGAACACAATCTTTGTTCATGTCTCCCATAGGAAGTAGCGGAAATCTCAGTACACTGAATGGCCATCCAATGTGGGCGATACGATCCAGACCCACCCGCTAAAGGTGAAAATCCACAATATGGACAAACGAAGGATATACCAATAAAAATAAAAGAAATAATTAAAAACACAAATCTATGATTTGTGGCTGAGCATAGGGATGTAAAGATAACGGCAATATCACAATATCGCATTACTGAAATTGCCACGATATTGTCGACATGTCACTATATTAAAAGTAGCACATCTGTTAAAAAGGCAAGGTTGTATTCCATTTGTACACATCTGGTGGTTAGTTTATTAGTGAAGTTTAATTTTAATTAGCTATGTTTTGGCCACCTACATTTAAGACCCATGTTAATGGCCGGAACGCCACAAATTGAAATTGACAAATTTCCGAGTGCCTCAATAGTTTTATTATTATTATTATTATTATTATATTTTTTTAGTGATTGTAGGTTGTTTATATACATTGAGTTTCTTTTTACTATTTGAACTATATGTGCAATTATGACCTCAGTTAATTAACATTGCATAGACGAAACATTTACATGCAACTGCTAATTTATGTTACGTGGACTTTTTTTTTTCCTACAGAAACCACACACACATACACAACCAAATTTACCAATCCGAAGAGAAAAACTGACCTGATCATTGCTCATATGGACAAAACTATGTTATAACAGACATAAATAATTTTTGCAAATATTTTTCAACATCTCCGTCAAAAAAAATATTACTTTTCGAAGCACAGCACTGAACTACATAGATTATGTAGTTTTATCTGACCTGCTTTTATTGTCCGTCGCGGATCCTATGGTCCTCTGGCAGTGGCCTTTTAACTGTTCATAGGGTGAGGACCAAAACTAATTTAACCACTATGGTCCTCACCTATGCAATAGCCTGCCGGAGGGCATCCGGCCCGCAGAGACTATTGATATTTTTAAGAGGAAGTTCAAGACACATTTTATTTTTATTTTATTTTAGCTTAGTTTTTGCCTTTTATCCTGTTTTCTTTTAGCTTTTAACTGTTTTTATTTTTGATGTCTTAGTTTTTAGCTCCAGTGTTTTCTGGGTGCCTTTCCTCACATGGTTTCTCTGTACCCCGCCAGTTTTTTGTTTTGTTTAACTCTTTGACTGCCAGACGTTTTCAGAAAAGGGATGCCGTGGGCGCCAACCGATTTAAGCATTTTCGACTGATCTTTCAAGGTCCACAGAATATTATGTGTTTGGACTATGGAAACACACATACTACCAAATGAAAGATTGGACTCTCATCTTTCATCAGAAAAAAAAGTTTGTTTCTACCTTATTCCGTTTTTCAGTAATCAACAATAGAAAATGGTTAGTTTCACCTGTTTTGAAAAAAACGTCTTTTAACGTCTTTGGCACTCCTCCATAGGATTTTACTAAACGTTATTTAACGTTTTTGGCAGTCAAAGAGTTAATGTATTAAAGCTGCTATATAAATACAATTTGATTGATTGGTTGATTGATTGATGATTCTTTGTGCCACTGAAGCAATAGGAACACATGACAATAAAATGATCTGGTGGTGATGGGAGTGCAACCGTAAGTATCATTGTCAAGTGAGGCTAGATTCAAATAGGAGCAAGCAGCTTGGCAATCGCAATACTGTAGTTGTAGGCACTTCATCTGTCTACATATTTGCCTTATTCACCTTTTTGAAGAAGCTCTTGAAACATGTTTGTTTACTTTGTGGGCTTACTTTTTTGCTGCATTGCATGCCCAAGATGAGCACTCTGGCGGTTGCACCTGATTTATCATAATAAAACTTCTTTTAGACTGCGATGATCAATGAAATTGTTTTTGTTCAGTCGCTCCGCGCGGGCCAAGGGCTTGAGGCCCGGTACCGATCCGGGGCGTAGTGGTTCACGATCCCTGATCTAAATCACTGACGCTGATTATAACCGCAGGGGTCTAATAGTCGCACTTAATCATCCATTATGCACTTAATTTCTCAGTTGCATTTTGCATCACAGGGTGTGTTCAGTCAATATTTAGCCTTTGATAACATGAATGACTGTTTTGTTTACCAGTCAACCTTTTGTGTGCTAATGTTCAATCACAACTGTATGTTAAGGTGCAAAATATGACAACGCATCTTACCATGGTAAGGGACTAACCCAGATACACGAGAATCGATTAAAGCGGGACAATGCTAAACATGGTCTGGGATAATGTTGTTGAAAGGTTCCGGGTTAAGAGGTTAACATGAGCAGCTGATGCGCCCCCCGCCCCCCCAAAAAAAAACACATTACATTTTTCTTCTTGCAAATATCAACACAATGACATCTGCTGCGTCCTCCACACCTCTCATCACCACACTATTATCGCTCCTGTCCTGAAGGGCTCAGGGCTGACATCACCCGTCGCCACGCTTGCATGTGTGTCCATCAAAACAAAGTGGTTCAATTGAAGTGGGAGGTGAGACAGCATCAAAGCACATCGAGTATAGCTGTGAGGCAGGGTTTAAGTTACTGTGACCAGAATACTGCCACATGAGTCCTGATTGTTGTGAATTTAATAAATGACAATGGGAAACGGTGACATATATGTGTGAATCAATTTAAATTGAAGATTGTATCTGCTTGACATTTGGTTATATTTTGATTACATTGGAAGAATGTTTTCTGCTAACCAGGGGCGGTTCTATGATTTGAGATGTAAGAGCACTCTGTCCCCAATCAGAATGTCAAGCATAAAATTAATGTAAATTTGAAAATTAATAATGGGGAAAAGCTATTTTTAATCAATCAAACTATTACAGTTGTTTTAGTAATTGTGTATTAAGCCTAAAATAATATTACATTAGATTTGTATGATGTTGCATCATGTTTTGGTAGACCTAATGTTGTGGCCTGTGAATATAGAGCCGTGAGTTTGTCATAGTAGTCGGAAGTGTCTATGTCACCATTTTTTTTATTTTCACCCCACCCTCAACTTAAAACCACCAAGATTGGCTTAAACCGTACTAAGAGTGTGGCCATCATCTTTTATAATGAATAGCAAAGACTGTATTATGGGAACATTAAAAACATGCACAAATGTGACTAGATGATAATAATAGACACGAGGAAATTAGTGTGCTGTATTATACACGGGTCCAAGGACAGAAAAAAATAACTTTTTAAGATTTAATTTGGGGGGCGGGGGGTATCATACACGGGATCTTACAGTATGTCTTGATTCGAAGCAAAATAGCAATCGGTGTAACTAACTACAATATCCAATTGAAGTCATTTGAAGACAAGAATGCCCAAAGTATGACCAGTTATGGCATACAGACATAAGCACACTTCACAATGATCGTCAATCAATCTTTTTTTTTTTCCAGTCCTTACTCTGAGGAAAGTGAGGTCCCGGCTGCGATCGATGCTTGTGATTTCGAGGTTGCCCATTACGACTTCACAACTCTCGTAGTACTTCCGCAGGGTGCGATATTGCTGCTCCAGGTCCGACAGTGTACTCAGCTTGTTTTCTGTGCCGGCACATACTGGGGAAACAAAGAGTGACAAAACAGTATTGTTTGAGTTATATCAGAGGCTGTATCGTCATGTAAGTCACTATGGAGTTTTTTTTTTTTTTTTGATTGGTTGATGCCAGATTATTTATTTGTCTGCCACAAACTAGTTGAGACTGAATGGAAGGCACCACAGTTGGTCTTTTTGCCTCGGCTCAATTAATCAACAATCACGTCCACACAATCAACATAACACGACTCTACGACTAATAATTGGAATCTCCTATATGCCAAATGATGTTCAGCATTCAGGCCTTTTCAATGAAGATTAAACGTAGTGTAGATTCTTGCTTCTCTCAGCATTTGGACAGCAATTTGTTATGACAATCCATAAAGACAAATAGAATTGCTTCTGAGTAGCTCCAAATCTATGCGGAACTCTTCCAATGTGACCCGGGTAATATCCATACGGGGCAATAGTGATTAGCTTGGTTGCACATAGCATAATGTGCTGCTCAGGAATGATATATGGTAGATCTGGGTGTTTTCAATAACAGTTGAAGGAAGGTGGGGGTTGGGGGCCATAAAGTGAGGATAGGTATAATAAACTGTTATTGCACCCTTGGGGCAGGCTACTGAGATCAGAGAAGAAGGATATCATGTGATGTCTGCTTGAATCAACTTTTTTTTTTTATGAAGTATTTTTTCTCTTCAAGTATAGTTTCTGTAAGCCTGCTCGTCTTTGAAAGTGATTAAAAAGACACAGAGCAAAAAAAAAAAAGAACATACAATATATTCAATTTCGAACAAAATGACTAATGCTGAGATGCACAGTTCCTGACTGCCAACTGAACCACAACGAAACCATCTGGGTTATACGAAGTATATTTTCAGAAAAGTGTGAACTGTCACAGGTTTACTTCAAGGATCCTTCTTGTGATATGTCATTGCATATGTCTATATGCGTATGCCTTCTGTAAATAAAAGACCTCAGCATGTATTTCCCCCTCGCACTGCATGATTGAATCCATTTGTCTCCATCTCTATAGCTCTGGAAGTTTGCATAGAACAGCCTGTGGTGGTCGTATCGGTATGACCTGCCCATCAAAATGGAGTCTATAAAAGTCTTGTGCTAAGGGACTAGGAAAAACAGATGGACCGTCATATTATTCAAAACCTTTGTCACTCTCGTGGAGGGAAACACATTATCTGTTTGAGTGCCGTGCGCACTTGAAACAAAAGGTGCTAAAAATATTCATGCGCTGCAAAGAAAATATGTTTGCTTCTCGGATCTGCTGCTTAAACGAATGTGTATTTTGCGTGCCAAGCTCTAATATATACAATTATCAGTGTTCTTTAGTTTCAAGTTTGGATTTTTTTGTGATTTCCCCCCCCCCCCCCACACTTACCTTAGTTTACTGATAGATAACGGCACTTCTCTATCACACTGAGTCGCTTTTTGGGAATTCATTTTTGGTACTCTGGTGTTGAGTGTGTGTTTTTTTGTTGGTCATACACATTCTAATTGCTCTTTGATTTTGTTTTGTTTTCCGGACTATTTGTCGTGAGTCGGATCGACTGTATCTCAGGGCACCACTGTGTGTATGGACAGAGGGAGAGAGAGATTTAGAGGGAGGGAGAGAGAGAGAGAGAGATTGGTTTTCAGGGATTTTTTTTTTTATCAGATATGTGATGGATTAGGAAAATTAGTCATAATTCAGGAGGCACAAAATATGTATGTAACTATAATGACAAAATGATGGCCTTTTAAGGAAATGCATGTATGCATTAATGTATTTGGCTTGGGATTAAATTGAAATGATTCTCTTTTGCTCTCTGTAGCACATAAATACAGACTACCATGAAAAATGATTTTTTCCTCGATATGTGACGCGCTTCCACAGCTAACGCTAACAACTCTGAGAAATGGTCGGACGAAAAGATGAATGGCTGAGAGAGCCATTTTTTTGTTTCCAAAGTTAGGGCTCATACATCGTCTTGACTGGCTTGTGCTATCAGCTCCAACCCAAATCATTTGATTGGGTTCAAACACAATAACCCCACCAACAAAGCACTGTGCCATTAATTAATAATCGCCAAGCTTGTGAACTTTCAAGGTTTAAACGCTTCTGCTTTAGAAAGACAGATAACGGTCAGCACCGAAAGCAACAGTTAAATTGAATTGCGAAAGCCATTTTGGCAGGTAAACACATTTAATATTTTAACAAAGAGGAGTGGGAATGGAATTCCTAAGGTCAGAGCAGTCCTTAGTTTAATAACCCAGATGAGCTTGTGTGAGTAAGTGTGAGTTACAAGGCACTAATACTGATGCTAATCATGGCCTACATTACAGTCCATCTGCTGAGCACTTTAAAATTCATCGGAAACAATAACTAGCTGAGAGGCTGTCATAACTATAACACTCTGGCTTCCGGTCACCAACCGGCAATGTTGTCACTGCCTCCATATGGTTCGCCATTAATTCACATTTATGCTTGATAGGTCATATAACCTCCCCAGGGGAAATGTGCCACTGAAGAGAAATCTGCAGAGGCTCCCTTTGTTTGAAGAGCTTCACAGTATTGCGTATATTGCGGTGGAAAAGTGAAGTCAGACTTGTGAAGTTTGTGGCCTGTGTCAAAGATGCAGCAAAATAGCTGCCCAACCATAAATGCGGCAAACTTGAGCAAAACCTGAAATACCACAACGGAGATTCGAAACCCAATAATTTTGTCCAAATTATATAAATATAAATAAATAAAAAGCTACAAGCTATAAGGTCATAAAGGGTACAAGTCGAACTCTTCCGGACCTCCACTGAGATACGTCGTACAGCAGGTGTGAGTTTACATGCGTGTGTGTGTGCGTATGTCTGGCAAGCCTGATACATTTGTGCTTGTTGAATTGCCTTGAGCTATTTTGTTTCCAGCAAACCTGCAGATGAACTTGATTGGTTTTCAGTCAGGATACACACTTGTAGTAAATAACACTAAGCACTAAATTTGTGTGCGCAATGATTTCATCCAGGGCATGCGTAATAATCCAAAAGTGTCGGAAATCCCATAAACTGAGGTCTCCCTGATTTGTTGGAATTTAGATGTCTCTGGGGTTGGTGAAGGACTCTGGTTAGTGGCCCGGTGGGTGGTGTCTGGTCGGTGCTGGGCTTCGCTTTTCTTTCTTTTCTTTGGTCCCTCTTCGGGTCTCCTGGCGGCCCCACGACTCTGGCTGGATTTTGAAGTGTTCGGTTTAGGTGAACGGTATGGGAATTCTTTTTTTTTTTTTTTTTACACGCACGCACGCACGCACACACACACACACACACACACACACACACACACACACACACACACACACATACCAAAAAAAAAAAAAAAAGGGAGAACAATGATGATGACATGTCAAATGATCAATACTGAGCTCTCCCCGGAAAAAAAAAAAGAAAAAGGAAATCCCATAAACTCCGTTTCCTCTTTAATATTATTCCTAATTAGACTTGTTGGATTATTCAAAAGTGTCAAAAATAAAACCGGAAATACCAATCTCGTTTTTAACTCCACTAACTCAACATTTTCAATTACAATTGAGTTATTTACATCTCAAAAATCATGTCAATAATGTTCCTGGGTCGCTTTGATGTTAGAAAGAAATAAAAACAATCCCAAAACATTGTTTCTATCTCATTAATTCCACCACTAGCAATTTCAATGTGAATTAAGTGATATAAGTCTCAGGTGACCATGTCTAAAATGTTCTAGGGTCAATTTGACCTGGGACATGTCGAATGAACCTCACAAATAAAATGCAAAATCCCCCCAAAACATTGCTTCCATCCAACAATAAAAATAAAAGTTTCATGATTAGCCTCAAGCCAATAATGTTCTGTATAAGTCAATAGGAATGATTCTCATCTCTCATCTCATGATGTTCACCTTTAATGCATTTAAATGTTTATAGCTCAGCTACAACACCGTAAACCCTTTAAAGTTTTGGAACACCAAATTGTTGAAATTCAAATTGCTGTTAAAACGGGTCAATTTGACCCGCAACATAACATAAGGGTTAAAATAAAAGAGACCTTGGTGTCTGGCTTTTAATTTTCTGGTTAAATAAAGGTTTTGATTGATAGTTCGATCGTCAAGAGAGCAGATGTGTAATATAAAGTATAAATTGTTTCTGCAACAATTACAAACTTGTTTCTATTCTTAACTTCCTCCTTCCATTCCTCATCTCGCCCTCATTTCGGTGCTTCCGATACAGTATAAATCACCATCATGTCACCGGTTATAATATCTACAACGGGTGAACCTATAAATTGCTGCTATTAAAAAGACCTAATAAGAGAGTGTAAGGTACTCCATGGCTTGCTAATATGTGGGCTATCTATCTCCATAAGCACTGCCCGAGGGGAGGGGCTAAAAGGCTTTGATAGCATTAAAAAAGCACATATAAGCATGTATATGAGCTTTTCCATGCAGCTAAAGCCTTATTAACATTCATACACACAGTCAGATTCACTGCACGGACTATCTCTTATACGACTGTCCATGGAGGAAATTCTGCTGGGCTGGGCCGGTTGTATTTAATGCACAATGCTGAAAGGCTCCTCAAGGGTTCTTGTCAAGGGTCTGTGCGTGTTACTCATACACACATACCAAGCCTTTTTCCGTCCAGTCTGGGGATTGGAGCGACTGACCCGCCCCAGCCCCCCGTCTAAACCTGTTTCTCTTGCCTCTGGGCTTAAGCCACTGTTTCCCCTTGTTTTTGTTTTCCATTGCATTGAGAAGACATTCTATCAATTAAGCCAGAAGGCCAGATATCCTTTACGCCTCCAGCCTGCACCGGTTTCCAGCCCTCCCCCCTCCCAGGTGTAGACTTAGCTATGAATCTTAATCTGATACCCAAACTGTTTCCATCAATTATGTTGGCTGCTACTGCTAACTTTTACCCTGGCTCCCATTTTTCCCCATTAAACAAGTCCTTTTCCCCTCTTCGCTGCGACACAATTGCCTCGCTCGCTTACACAATAAATTATTTCTCAGCAGGCCTCTGGCCCTGCTGCTTATTACACTAGGAATGGATGCATGAGGGTTTTTTTTTTGCCGCCATGCTTTTACTGATGTGTATGATCAATATAAAATAATACAAAATAATACAATCAACAAATCAAATAAATAGACTTTTTTTTTCTTTTCTTTTTTTTCTCTGGAGAGCTCAGTATTGCTCATTCGGTAATTTTACCAATTTGACATGTCATCATCATTGCTCTCTTTTTTATTTTTATTTTTATTTTTTTATTTTTATTTATTTTTTTTTTTTTTGTTCTGGGGAGAGCTCAGTATTGATCATTTGACATGTCATCATCATTGTTCTCCCTTTTTTTTTTATTTATTATTATTATTATTATTTTTTTTGGGTATGTGTGTGTGTGTGTGTGTGTGTGCGTGTAAAAAATAAAAATAAAAATTCCCATACCGTTCACCTAAACCAAACACTTCAAAATCCAGCCAGAGTCGTGGGGCCGCCAGGAGACCCGAAGAGGGACCAAAGAAAAGAAAGAAAAGCGAAGCCCAGCATTTATTTTATTTATTTTTATTTTTTAATTGCACTACGATATATACAGCATCATTATATCACACAGCTGTAATGTCATTCATACCCAAGTAGTTTATGCATACTGCAGACATGAGTAAAAACACAACTCAGCGACAGATGTAATTTGAAGCGGAATAACATAATGTGTTATTATGCAAATAAAATATGTCTGTCAGTCATTTTAGCAGCCTGTCAGATTGCGACATAATTTGCCACACAAGAGAATGATTGTTACGTTCTGAAGCCGTGCATGAAGGTATCTGCATGATAAGACAATTTATTCCATTAACCCACTGGAACACTCTGACAAGCAGTCAGGTTAAATGTTTATGTGTAAGACATCAAGATGACAGGAAAACACAGCTGGAGGCATTTGATTGTCCCGCCATGTCATTCTTATCACTTTTGTCTAAACATTTTATAATGAGATTTACAAAACATTTACATTGTCTTTTTGTATTGGAAATTGGATTTCACAGAAAGAGCCATTGAAATTACTTAAGAAAGCCGAACAAAGGTTCAGCTTTGTTTGAAATGAAATGCATAGAAGGTCCTTAAAGCAAATTCCCAGGACATTTTGCATGCACAAATTAGCCAGGTAATTGAAGTAGTTTGAACTTTCTCACAGGTCTCTGTAAAGTTCCTAATTTACATGCAAAGTTTGCAATTAGATCCTCGACCAAACTATGTTCATCTCTACTACATAAGATTGTAATGAAGAAAACATTACACAAACAGCCACTTGAGGAAAACTGTTCACTTGCTTCGGGGAGAAAAAAAAAATCAATGTTCAATGGAGGGACAATGATCGGGTGAATTTTGTTGTGACGCTTACCTAAAGTAGACATTTCATTCCAACATCATTCTAACTCCAGTTTGCAGCAGTAGTCGTCATAAGTCTTTTTTTTTTTTCCTGCATATAAAATGTGGCAAAAGCACCTTCAACTAATTTTGTGCTGTTTCCGGCTCTTTATTTGAGCAGCACTAAGTTGAATGTAATTTTTAACCAACTGTGACATTACACTATATAGCTATCAAGAACAGTTGGAAGCCACTAGTAAAATCAAATTCTGCTGACAAAATATTCTTCCCGAATGCCAATTTTTCAGAATAATTTAACTTAAAATGTTTTTTTGCTTGTACGCTGACTCCCAACGCTCAAATAAACTCTATATTTGTAGAGCACTTTAAAACAACCACCGCTTGCTTTCTTAAGATGGAACCCAGGAACAGCAGAGACAATGAAAACAGCTGAGGCCCGAGAATTGAACCCTGCAGAACACCATATGTTCCATTACACATGTCAATTCATATTTCACATATTCATCCAACCACTTCCGTTTATTGGTTGACATAGTATGAATGAATTAACATAATAAAGAAACCGCACGACGTACCATCAGAACAGTCACAAGTCGACTATTGAGCGCACCGAATTTCCTACGATCAATGATAGCCAAGTGGGGTGTGTCATCACGAATCATATGACTCGGGTGTGTGCCTTGACCTCCGCCGATCGAACCCAGGTTAAGAACCACTGTATAATAAATGACTTTAGAGAAACACAATGTTAAAGAGCTTTAAAGTGCACATTACTGACCCCCCAAAAAAGTGTTAGTAGAGGTGTGCTTTATGGCTAATCAAACTAACATATAAAAATATCAATTTTACATTATATTACGCCTAAAAAGATTGAATTTATCATAGGAAAGGTTTAGCCATCCAGCGTGGATTGCAGAGAGTAAATTCAATGACGCTGAAAATCCATGTTCTTATTAGGAGCAAACAAATACAGGTTGTAATGCAATATCAGACTGCGCAATAAATAACAAATGTCAGAGGGCAGCTGTGGTGAGGAAAAGTGGATTGTGATTTCTCTGGCTGAAACAATGTAGGCAGCAGTGTTACAGTACGCACTGCATCATACTGAGAGATGCTTCTAATATTTAGTCTTGCACAGTAAAATGATCAAAATATTACAAACAACTCTCGGTAAGAAGTAGTGTGAATTCCACACTCCTGAATCATGAAAAGGAAACATTTTCATAAACGTATTGTATTGAAACTCAGCAATGTACTTTCTCCCACAGAATCTCTTAAGATGGAATCATCTTCACCGTGTGTGTTACTTAGTGGGCAGCTGATGCATGCAGATTGGTTAAAAACATACCGGTACTACTTCCCTTTTTTTTTTTTTCTGAGGGAGACTCCAGAGAGGCGCTTGCTCGCTGAGCAATTTATATGTTCTTTTTTTTTTTCTTTCTAGTACTACTTTCAGGGATGTGATTTGACCAAAGTGAAATTATCTGAAAATTTAGCCGGGGGTCTGGGGGCCGCTGGCACCCAGCTAGGTCCAGGGCAGCCCCCCGAAGCTCATGGGTTTTCCGTGTTTTTAAGTACTTTCAATGCACTCACATGACAAAGAAATAGACAAAACAACAGCATAAATTTTCAATGTATATTGAACTATCCCATAGTCAGCCACAGTTTTAGTCAACTCAAAATCAGTCACATTCAAAAACATTGGACTGCCTTTGCTTTTAAAAACTATCACTGAGAATATCATCATATCTAACTAATGTGATTACTAAGTTAACACATAAATAATGTTGAAGAGTTCAAATTTCATGAACAAATAATTGTATCATGACCAAATGAAAAGTAACTCATATTAGAGCATACCACAAATGTCTTTGTTATAGCAGAAGATGTTATCTGTCGGAGTCATGTGCATACACAATGAACTACTTAAAAAAAAAAAAAAAAATCAATTTTTTTTTTTTTTGGGGGGGAGATAAAAAAAAGCGGAATTCCGCGAATTAGCGGAAAAATCACATCCCTGTACTTTCCTAATTACACCAACTTATACAGTGTCCTGTATGCTACTGTGCTGTTTTAATTAGCCGTGAGGCATGCAACACCGTGTGCGTATACAAAGGATTGAAAGACGAGCTAAAGTGCGCAAATGATGAATTCTCGTAAGTCTGGACTACTAACAACACGGAGACTTACTTGCATCCTCCAGTGAAACTGAATTAGCAGCACATTTACATGTCGTTCAAGTCAATTCAATTGTTTGTAAGTGCATAAATGAATCTTCAAACGAATACATTTGAGTCCAGATTTACGATATTCTCTCGGTTTTTGCGGGCTGTTCTTTAATTGTTTTTACGACCACAGTGCAAGTAGCCTACCAATAAGAGCTTGGTATTAATTTTCCCAAGCCACAGCCAAGGGATTAGATATGCTCTCCTGTGGAAAGGCTGCTTGGCATCCACACCGATCTGCAACGACTTAGAAGGCTTACCGAACATTAGCGTGCAATTATCTTTGACGGTGTAACTTTCCTTCTGGCTGTCGACACCCAATGATTCTCCGTTTGGATCTTTAGTATTTTTTTCCATAACGCAACATGAATATCCCGATCCAAGGAGCACAGAGAGAATGAAAATGTCATCCAGTTGAAATGGATTCTCAATAAAGCTGGTGGCGTTGTACAACACATTTAAAATCGTGATTGATTTTGAAATTCTTTGGCGTCATTCATCATACAAAGCTATAGATTGCAAAGATTGTTTTGCCGCGTTTGTCGACAGGCTCTAACTAAATGATGGCTATGCTAAGGTAGGCGATACTGCCGGCAGTGTCGGACCTGAAAATAATTTGCAGAAGTCAGACAACCACATAAAAAGCATTTTCAGCACATTCAAACATTAAAATCGCTAACACTGATTTAGTATGTGATGTAATGTGGAGGGAATGGATTTTGGAAAAGCTTGTATTGACTTCTAAGAGAATATACAATGAAGGACCAAAAAAATATATAAAATTCACACTTACAGAACATATCCACAGTAATCAGTTACAGTATATTGCACCAGTATAGCACATAAAAAGTATTATACAGTAGTTTAAAAAAAGTTGAGGTTCTGATTGTTGTTCCAGATTTTCCTTGACATCTTATGTCACATTTTATGTTTTGCTGACATGCAATTATGTTAAGTTCTGGTTCATCTTCTTCCTTTAACCTTCAACATTAATATCGTCCGCATCCCCTCGAGACAACATTAATTGTTCATCAAACTTTTTTTGAGGTACAAAATTAAGTTTCATTCCTTTGTGATTACATTATCACCCCAGGATGAACTAATTGAGCTGCGACTCAATCATCAAATCCCAATGCACCTCTTCCTTACTTTGTTTTCCGACCTGCTTATCACCAGTTGACTTCAGCGTCAAGTCAACGCTCATCGAAGTTGAGCAAGGAAGACGATCAATTATCTCCCTCATCAACAGTCAATAAAAGCTGTCAGAAGACCATCTTTGTCTTCCGTGTGTTCGTTGTTTTTAGGGTAGAGAGAATGTTGATTTTCTGAATGCAGACTGGAGATCGGTGAACAGGTCCTCCGAAGGATTTATTTTACAGAATATTCCGGACACAAGCGAGCTCCCAGCAATGGTGGCAGCCTCTAACAAGTGATGTCGTTACAGCAGACTCACAGCATTCTTATACTATCTTGAAAGGCAGTATTCCAAAACCCCCAAACCCCCATGTTGTAACTTGACCCAGACATATTCTCAAAATTTCACATATTTGATGAAAGTCCAGGCCTGAAGACATCTACAAACTTATTTTTCATCGTAGTGCTTGTGCTCTGAAATGATGTTGCCGTGGCAACGCACTGGTCACCCCAAAAAAAAAATTAAAATTAAACGCAGATTTTTTTAGGGAAACATCATGGCCGAAAACTCATGAAACTTTGCACATACATCAGGCCTGCCAAAATAATCAATATTTTTCCATTTTTGTGAGATTTTTCTAAAATAGCTCATTAACGCCCCACTACAAATTTCTAACAAAACAGCCCCTTTTTTTATGTTTTACTTAGGTCTATAAAAAGTTCGAGGCATATGAAACTGCCCAAGACCTACAAAAAAATATGTTCAACCCAACAGGAAGTCTGCCATTTGATATTTACTTTCAAATTTTGCCCCATTTTTTCACCCATGTTAACTCTTTCACTGCCAGACGTTTTCAGAAACGGGATGTCGCCAGTGCCAGCCGATTTAAGCATTTTTACTGATCTTTCAAGGTCCACAGAAAATGTTGTGTTTGGACTATGGAAACACACATACTACCAAATGAAAGATTGGACTCTCATCTTTCATCAGAAAAAAAAAAAGTTTGTTTCTACCTTATTCCGTTCTTCAGTAATCAACAATAGAAAATGGTTACTTTCACCGAAATTCTCTGTTTTGAAACAAAAAGCGGAGAAAAAGAGCTTTTTGTGAAACGATGTTATTTCATGCACTCTAGTGAATTGTACACTTATTTTTGTCCATGAACGATGCCACAAACACCTAAATAGTGCTTTACTTCTGTAAAACGCTTTCACCAGCAATGAAAAAGTGTTTTTAGTTTGCAAAATACGTTTATTTCCATTCAACAGTGTAACAATTTGACAAAACAATTTCGCAAACTATTTACAAATGTGTGCAACTGTGGTACTACTTACAATTATGTGGATGTTTCAAATACAGTTTTTCTTTTTATAACGCTCTCCTGCGTGCAAGGAGAGGGACCAGGATTCGCACAACAGATTAGTTTCACTTTCGCTTTGTCCGTTTCGCGTGCAGACGTTACACTTTCTTGATGGCCTTTTTTTCCGGGGAATAAATAGCAAGTAGCAGACTGTACACACTCCTCCGATGAATATGCATTGGACTCGGGGCACTCTTCATCGTCCGATTGAACGTCCGCCTGAGCGTTGTGCTCCGTGTTTTCCGGTGTCAGCATCGCTCGCCCGTGAACCTTTATAACGTCGTCATAGCCGCCGCGTCAGCGCTTCCAACTTCGCCGTCAACCTCGGAGTCACCATCATCATCATCGATGATGATCATCGTCGTCATCAATGTGCTCTTTATCGTTGGTCGATGTCTTTGAAAAAAACGGCTCGACCGTGAGCTGCTTGCAATCGGCCGCCATTATGGCTTCTTCAGCCAATGTCCCCTCAACACTCTAGCCCCGCCTCACGTCTTCTACTGACGCCCACCCAATCTTGTCAAAAGAGAGTCATCGCTGCCCTCTAGGGGCCAAAAATCGTCATTAGTCTCAATAGACCTGCTTGAAACTTTCACCACAGCTGCGGAAGGCTTGCCTGCACCCGTTTCAAAAAAAAAAAATAATAATTGGATGACGTCTTTTAACGTCATTGGCAGCCCTCCGTAGGTTTTTACTTGACGTCTTTTAACGTCAGTAGCAGTGAAAGAGTTAAAGTTCACATTTAAAAAAAACTCCTACCACAGATTTTTTCCGATTGACTTAAATCTGTGGGTGTTTCATCTAAAACGGTTCTTGATGAGTTCAAAGCAAATTCAGTTCTCTAAATTCAAATTCAAATGAGCAGTGACAGACATCCGGGTACTGTAGGAATAGCAATCGATCACAGATACCCAGATCTCCTCTTCATCTTGGGAGGGCAGCGTCCCCGGGTGTGTGGAATGAGCAAAAAAATGGCCTGGCAGACTGCGCAAGACAAACACGCACACGCACTGATGCAAGACAAAGAGCTTGTTGAGCAATAACTGCTCTCCAGCACGTACAAGTTATGCTTCCTGACACATAATTTGATTTTAATGAACAACAAGTCACAATGAATAAAGCTCAAAAAGCCTGTTTCCATCAGTGTCCATCTGCATAGCATAGCTAATAATAAAGTACTTTGCAAATAGCACCTGGGCATGGAAAGAAGGATGAGCGCAGTTAGTCAGTTACTCGTACACAGGCTCGCCGTCAAACGAGTTGATGTAAATAATTCAGAAATTAAGTCATGATCTACTTTCTTGTAGCAAAGTTTCGCATGAACCTTTTTAAGGTATTTGTACATTTACACATTTTGGCTCGGTTGTCACAAAGCATTACAATGTTGCATTACCACACATTAAGAAGCCGCAGAAGAACACACGCTTTAGGATTAGAACCCATTTTGCTCTTAGGCATAATTATTGGATGTTGTTAATTAGCAAACGACGCAGACTGACATGCAAAATTATGATAAAGTTATTATACTAATGCTTGAGGGTAGTCTGAATGTAATGAAAAGGACCTCTTTGCTTCATGCTGTCCTTATCAAGCTCTACTGATGACAACCGTTTCTTAAAAATGTACAAACAAACTTTTGTTTCAAGCTGATTACAATTACTGTTAACTTAATCATGGCTCTTTAAAAATTATGGAACGGGAAAATCAGTTCCTTTGTTGTTGTATACTGAAGACCAGGGCTGTGCAATTAATCAAAATTCGATTACAATTTCAATTATTATACATTTTTTTATTTTTTCTAACAAAAATAAAAGCTTAATAATACTAATTTTGAGTTTTTGAATTTTGAGCACTTTTTTTTTTTTTATGACTAATTTAATAAATATTGCTTGGTCCGAACGGAACTTACATAATTACAGTGTTTCAACAATTTTATCTGTCTTAATATTTTTAAATGTTTGTACCAAAAAAATAAGTAAGTAATGATTTCAGTTATTACCAAAATAATCATGAATATTATTTTTTTCCATAATAGAGCAGCCCACTGAAGATGTATCACAAAAAAATTCAGAATTCCAGCTTTTACTTCAGCGTATTTTCCAGCTAGATGGTTAGAGTTAGTAATCAGTAATTAAACAATCACTGTAATCAGTTTGATATTTTGTTTTTAAACTGAACATATAAAATGACCAACAAACCAACAAAGTCGAAACTTAAACTTAAGTAAACCAGTAACTCAAATCTGATGTAAATTTAGGATTTGCCAAATCACCATTCAACCAAACAGCAATCCAAGACGCGATAACTTTTTTTTTTCTCTCTCTCTTCAGGATAGTCCAATTTTAAGATGGCCCGTGCTTTTTACAAGGACCACGCAGAAGATTACGGCCACTCAAGCAGAAGTGGTGCCGTTTTACTATGGGTATGGTGTTTAATTATGTGGCCATTCAGAGCAAGCTGTCATGTTGCTCTTCCATTTAGATCGCATCTCCTCAGGGGGAAACACTTGTTCGTCTGTCTGCCGCATACAGTCACGGCATGGCAACCTCAATCACATCAAAGAGACGGGCAAAGAGGAGAGGGAGAGAGAGAAAGAGAAACTGCCGATTGGAGCAGCGTCCAACTGTATCTGAAGTACGTTCATGTTCTCCCCCCCCCCCCCCCTCCTTGTCCTTATGTGTGACGATGCATACTTTTTTGTGGCTCCTACTCTAATGTGCATGTGAGTGTGTGAACAATGAAAAATTAATCGAACCAACTGGCTTTGTACGAGTGCAATACATCATGTATCTATCATTACAGCAAGGCTTTGATTAAGCAAGTTTCTTCACTTAGTGGCACCGTGTTGTGACGTTTGGCTGCACGCAAACACAACATATTGACCTTACTTTCCGCATGCCATCAGAACCAATCATCAATGAATTAAGTAAATTAGAGGCTGGCAAGGGCGTTTAGATAGGGTGAGGGATGGGTATGTGAAAGGGACCGTAATGAAGTCAATGGTGCAAGAGTAATGTCCCGTCACCGGCGCACATTTCCCAACACTTGCCACCCTGCCGCATCACCTCAGGGCGTCGGGGCAGAAGATATTAAAAAATTGTGGCACATCCTTTTCAAGGACGATTAGACATTTCTCCCCTTTGGTCTCGTTATTTACAGATTGCCTCACAGTCTACTGAGACAGCTCGGGGAGCAGCATTTTCCGAGCTAACATTCATATGAGCCCTTGTGTCGTTGTTGACGGCTGGCATTTTTTTTTGTGTTTGACCATAAGCAGACTGGCTGTTCCGCCCGTCTGCAAGATGGAAGCCCTCGTTGACAACCATATGCTAACTGATGAGGATTCCCAAAACCCTGAAATGGGGAAAAGCTCTGCTTAAACACTCGAGCTTTGTGTGCAGTACACACACAGTCAATAGTAGGAAGTCGTTTGTTTGTTTTGTTTTGTTTTTTTTTTTTGGGGGGGGGGGGGGTGTACGAAAGAAAATAATGAAAAAATCGAAAAAATCGAAAAAAATCGGGGGAAAAAATCGAAAATATATAAATAAATAAAAATGGGGGGGAAAATAGGAAGTAGTACTGTAGACATTGTCTTGTTTTTGCTCCCTCTTTTTGCATAATTTGGGATATATTTTGCCCAAGATATCCTTTGAAATGTAGTACTGTAGCGCTACCATCACAAAAGCAAGCGACTACTTGAGCGCACCAAATTCCCTGCAGCGCAAACAATGTCGATTGATCACCTGCAGCCAATGATATCCAAGTGTCCTCCGTCAAACCCCTGAGACTGATTCACTGAACCCCTGGGTTCGATCAAACCAGAAGATAAGAACCACCAGGTAGATTGTCCATGAAACATAGGACTAATGTATTTAGTACTAAGTTATAACAAAAGTTTTTTTTTTTTCCCTTGTGGGTTTGGTAGCACCGTTCCACTTAATGTTGTGCACTCCAAACCTTCTTCCTGTTTTATTGAATGTTACGTTACATTAAATACAGTAAAACTTAACAGACAGAAGAGAGCAAGTTGTGTAGCATAAAGGTTTTCTTGGGTTTGTTATAGTCTCAGAGGGAGAAATTACTTCAGGAAAAATAAGAAACCAAACTATATAGAGACAGACCAAATTTACAATGGCATTACTGATTTCGAAGTAGAGAAAACAAACTACTTGTGCGAAACCACCCTGAGGAAGGCTTCTCATTTCAGCAATTACAATTAGGTACATCACATTTTGACTATATCTTTATTCAGTATCTAAGGACAATTTACTGTTGATCAATGGGCCTGGAAAGTAAAAAATAAATAAGTAAATAAATCCTGGGCACAGGAGTTGGCACTCACAAATGACGTTTGAAATACATGAATGACCTTATTACTGACCTTACTGACCCATCATTGAGTAACAGCTGACTTCATTACAAACAACTGTTTGGTCCCAAATGTATTTTAATGGTGGGTGGCTCAGAAATACTTTTGCTTGACTTTCGTGCAAAATCCGGGTCCGTGTGCCGATGATAATGCACATAATAGTTGTTGGTTACTTTGGATGACTGAGGAACTGGATGAGAAAAGAAAAAAAAAGTGAAATAAATTTGCTCTGTCAGTTGTTTCCAATATGTACTTTCTAACATTGTGACATTTGGATAACTGTATTTGTTGCAACCTCGGGCTAATTTTGTACAACCAGTCATCTGACATGAGGCAGAGAAAGGTCACTTGTGGGATGTATTCAGGCCAACTTCTTTTTTTTTAAGCAACTTTGCAGAGATCAGAGAGAATGCCTTATTAGATTAACTGCTATGTGGGAGATGATTTAATTATTTTTTTTTGTACAGCACTTTAGTGTCAACATCTGTCTTTTAAACATGCTATATTAGTGGTACGGTACGGTATGGTACGGTACGGTACGGTACAGTACAACGACACTCCCCCTGTCTGTTAAGCCTACCCGGAGAGAAAACGTTGTATTTATTTATAAATATATATTTACACTTCTCTATCACGAATACCCCGTTCTGCTATTAATATAAATTTTGAGATAAATGTTTACTATAGTCCAAAAGAGCTTAAATATGTTTTTAAATATTCAAATCTGTCTATAGCCACTTTGCTGGACCTTACAACCAAGAAGAACAGAATGTAATGTCTGCATGCCGTAATGGAGTTAAAACATATTTCAACTACCACAATTGTTGCCCCTGGAACATGATTAACATTTTGCATTGGCTAAAGCCCTGTCCCAAAACTCTTCTTCATTTCAGGTGCAAGGTTTCAGAAACCAGAGATAAATGATCACAATCATACCACAAGCTCACCAGATACAAAGGAAAGTTTTCTGGCCTAACATATGAAAGTAGATAAAAGTCATTTTGTCCTCTGGCTTCTGTCCAGAATCAAAGATTTTATTTTTTTTCATCTTTGCACATTTTTGATTCCAATCACTAAAAAGGCTCCTTTCGGCTTTTTAACTACCAAACTCAGCCTTTTGGAAAGAGAAGAAGCGACACTGCATGAGGAAGGAGGATTGGATTATGGGGTACCTCCTGTAAAGCCACCTTCTGTCACCCCTAGACTATTTTAATTGCATTCACTTTTCATCAAAATACAAATATTCAAACAATAATTTACAGTGTAACAATGAGAAGAAAAATGAATGAGTCAGGTTCCCCTCTGACTTCACCGTCCCTCTCCCCGTTTAAATAGCATTTTCTGTTCTTGCCTAGTTTTCAGTTTTCTTTGTCAAGCAGCTGTGTCTCATCTCATGTACCTCAACGCACCTGCAAATGAGATAAAACCTACTTCAGCACTGATATGAGGAGCGAAAGAGCCTGCCCGAGGAGTGCAGACAGGCTTGCTAAGCAATAGTAAAGTGAAAAAGGAAATAGGAATAGAAAATTACGCTACGCTACGCTACGCTTCTATTGTCAGTTTCAGATGATTTGTGTAAGAGCTGGGAGTAAAGGGCAAACCCGTCAATGAATCCCTGTTTGCTTCTTCCTTTCTAGTGCCTCTAAAGGCCTTTTCCTTCATCTCTCTGACTGATGTATTTTTAAGCAGGGACCACAAGTCAACATGAATATGGGCAACAGTCTGCACACGAGGCGCAAACGCTGAAATACTCGCTTGCCAGAGGGTCTCGATTGATAACTTATTAATACCGTTGGGTAAATTCAGGCAGCTCACAGTCAATGGACCAAAATTAATATATATGCACATGTCACATACACATAAATATAGAGGTGAGCTGACGGAATGTCCGTCAGTCTGTCACTTTTTTTTTTTTTTCTGGAGAGCTCAGTATTGTTCATTTGATAATTTTACCGATTTGACATGTCATCATCATTGCTCTTTTTTTTTTTTTGTATGTGGGTGAGTATGTCTATGTGCGTGTGTGCGAGTGTGTGTCTATTGATTAGTTCACCTAAAACCTATTTAAAAAATCCCATACCGTTCACCTAAAGCGAACACTTCCAGCCAGAGTCGTGAGGCCGTCAGGAAACCCGAGGAAGGACCAAAGAAAAGAAAGGAAAGTGAAATCCAGCACCGACCAGACGCCACCCACCAGGCCACCAAACAGAGTCCTTCACCAACCCCAGAAACCACCGTCAGTCTGTCACTGACAACATTACACAACATACTGCTTGTCCTCTGATAAATACCATTTTTTATATTTTGACAAGATGCTTTTAGCCACTGATTCAAAGGTCACCTGGGTTCAAACTGCAGCACTTAAGACTCCTGAGCAAAGTCTGAGTCGCTCACATTCGCCCCAAAAATGCTCTTCTTCGGGGTGCATCTCTTCTCCACTTATTGTAAGCACGAGTGATGAGACTGGGGGTGAAAGGTTCTGCCAGTGGCCACTGATCCCATTATAAACCTGTTTTCCCAGTGCAAAGGTCAAACGGCTGAAACAAGTGATGCAGTACAAGCAGAAGGAGCGCGTGTGTGTTTTTTTTTTTGTGTGACCGCGTGTCTTGAATGCACCCATAAAAGTATGTCAGTGTGTGTGTAGTAAGTACATAGCTGTGAATTATTTGGTACAAAGAATAACGGCCTGTTCGGGTTCACTTTGGTCAACACTAATATTTGTGAACAGATTGCATGTTAATGCACGACTGGCCAAAATAAGCACAGGTATGATTATTTTCGCTTTTTCGCTTAAGATCAATAATTTTTTTGCTACGCCCAGCGACACCTATAAATATTTTCTGTAAAATTGTTGTAAGTACGCCTCTGCACAGGCGTAATAATACTTGCATACTTTCTGGCGATGAGAGCACCACTGCCACCTACTGTAGCAGATGTGCAATTACACTTCAATCTGGTATGGTGGCATTGTAAGCATTGTATCACACCACCTATTTGAAAACTGCTTCAAAGCATTTTAAGTTTGATCTCATATTAACAGCATGACATTTCCAGTCAGCTGTTTACAGCTTTGATACACTGCAATATTGTACAAGCTGCTCGGATACAATATGCCACATTGTTGTCTGGCCTTGGTGGATCTGAGTGCCTCTTTTTTTTTTTTTTTTTACCCGAATATATGCATACAGTACTTAAAAGGCAGGATGAAAAACCCAAAACCAGAAGTAGAATATTTTGGAGTAATCAAATCTGTAAAACTACACTCCCGTTTTCTATGAACTCCTATATTTTTGGGATTTCCCTTTACACAGGGATGTGATTTGACCAAAGTGAAATTATCTGGAAAATTTAGCCGGGGGTCTGGAGGCTCATGGGTTTTCCGTGTTTTTAAGTACTTTCAATGCACTCACATGACAAAGAAATAGACAAAACAACAGCATACATTTTTAATGTATATTGAACTATCCCATATAAAATGGCAGTTTTAGTCAACTCAAAATCAGTCACATTCAAAAACATTGGACTGCCTTTGCTTTTAAAAACTATCACTGAGAATATCATCATATCTAACTAATGTGATTACTAAGTTAACACATAAATAATGTTGAAGAGTTCAAATTTCATGAACAAATAATTGTATCATGACCAAATGAAAAGTAACTCATATTAGAGCATACCACAAATGTCTTTGTTATAGCAGAAGATGTTATCTGTCGGAGTCATGTGCATACACAATGAACTACTAAAAAAAAAAAAAATCGGATTTTTTTTTTTTTTGGGAAGATAAAAAAAGCGGAATTCCGCGAATTAGCGGAAAAATCACATCCCTGTTTACAATAGTTTTTTTTTTTTTTCTGGAGAGCTAATTTTACCGATTTGACATGTCATCATCATTTCTCTCTTTTTTTTTTCTTTTTCTTTGTATGTGGGTGAGTATGAGTATGTGCGTGCGTGCGAGTGTGTGTGTATTCATTAGTTCACCTAAAACCTTTACAATAATTATGCTTAGTTGTAGATTACTCAATTGCCATCTTTACAGCCATACAAGAGTGCAGGTTATTCCGAGTCAAGGTTCTGGCCTTAGGTTTGTTTGTCTGGCATCCCAAATAATGACTTGGCTGCAGTGAGGGTTAAATAAAAAAAAAAAGACCTGTCTTGACATTATTATGAGCTAATGCAGAAAACCATTCTGCAGGATGGATTATAGTACTTAAGTTTCCACCCTAACAAATGCCAGGAGAGGTAAGCAGTCAGACAGAAAGATTGGCAATCGCTCTTAGAGCCATCTGAGTGCAGGTTGGGTGTCAGGTTGAGATGAGGTCATACATGGTCTACGGCCCGGAGACAGCCCACTGCTTCTGCCTCATGGTGACACACACACGCATGCACAAAAAAAGCTGCGCTGCCAAGCTGTGCATTGTGATTTACCTCAAAATTTCCACTATTGGCTTTGGTCTTTGACTTACATAAAAAAGACACAATCACGTAAGCAGAACATTCAGCAACAAAATGACTGAAAATGGATGCACATATAAATAAGGTATCACACCGGTGTCATAGCAATTTGCATTTCCATCTACGTATATTTACTCCCCTCACAAATACTGGGATGAGCACCAGAAAGCCTAATTGAGATGCAATGACTGACAAAACCCCATCTTGGGTTAGAGCATTTATGTGTGCAAAGTGATTATATTTACAGCTGTTAACAAACTGCTTTAGGGGAGAGCGGGAGCAACAAAGAGGCAGCGGACGAGGACGTAGTGCAGAGTAGAGACATAAACTTTATGGAAATGGATGAGCGGTCCCCCTCCTGATGTCGAGCTGCATAATGCAACAAAAGAAGGGGATGATGTTTGTGTCAAAGTACCTTCTAATATTCATACGTTACACTTTCTCATTTAATTGCAATCTGTCGGGGCGCATCGGCCATGAGTGGCATCTCAGCGGCAACTGGGCTGTTTCCCCCACAGCTGATGAGATTCAATAAAAAAAAAAAAAGAGGGAAGTGCACTGCAGAGCGCCGGATGAAGTGCAATTCCAAGGCAATGCGAGTCAAAAACACATTACTGCAAAGCATAGCCTGAGTAAACCTGTAAACGGGGCAAATACTTTCTGCTATTCACAGCCATCTGTTCCTACTGGAGTCTATGCTATCATTGTCTGTCTATTTTCTCAATGTCTCTTTTACTGTCTTCCAGATAATGCAACTGATATCCATTGGTGGAAATATACAGCAGCTGTCAACACCTCTACAGTAGATAATTCATGATACACTTCTTGTATTGGATCATTTTGGACATACAATATCATGACCAGTATATCTACAGGATTTACAGAACAATTTAACCCTGGAGAACCCACGGGGTCAAATTTGGCCCCTATAAATTCTGCTACTCAAATAACAAATACCTTTTTCTTTTTCCTTTTTTTTTTTACAAATTTAACTTCAAAAGTCCAGAGTGCCACTTCTGACCCCTGCATGGGGCCATCTAGTGGATGAATATTGCACTTACATGAGCCAGAGTGGTCGGTGACAAGATGGCTAAAATGCAACAAATAAAACAAAAAAATGATATTGTTCAATGTAGCTGTGTATTTGATTGATTATTTTCTTAAATTCTAAATAGTTTACTGATAGTTTTTGTTATTCTGATTTTTCGAAATGATACCCCTAAATCCCAAAGGGTCAAATTTCGCCCTAATCCTAAATTAGGGAATAAATTGAAAAAAAAAACATTAAAAAAAACATATATTTTGGTATTCAGTGAACTTATAGCAGTCATTTAATGTATAATTCATAATTTTCCAAAGAAGAAAAGGGTTCTTGGGTTCTCCAGGGTTAATATAATCCAGTGTATATAATATAATACATCACCATTTTCTTACATTTTGCCACCGTAAAGGGACTGATTGCACATATACAGTGCATGAGTTGGTCGCATTCATCAGTCACTTCCACAATAAATGTTTTTTTTTTTCATTCTTTCTCAAACGAATATGGCAGCGTACAGTGTATGTCATTATTTTGATACTTAATCAGCTATTTGGATACTTAATTGGCTTAGACCTACTTTGCATTTTTAATGTTCAAACACATTGCCAAATAGAATAAAGGAAACCTAATTTTAAATTGTGTTCCTTTAAACCCCTAGGCGTTATTGTGACCATTTTTGGGCTTTTTGTTGGTTCTGACCAAGCCATTTCAAAATAAAATACTGCCCACGGGTGAAGTTATCCTTTATAACATGCAAGTATATAATCGTAACCAATGTACTTCCACTTGGTGACACCATTACAATAAAATAAGGGAAACACAGATAAACATCCAATGATTTTCAATTGACTACACATCTTAAGATAAATATATGGAGTGGATTAATCATTACGTATTAATATATGCATTATCCTGAGGAGTAAAAGGTTTGTTAAATAGCAAGAAGCTGTGATTCAGTAGCATTCAGCTGTGGATTTTATTGGCTCTGCAATATAAGAATGACAATAAAATGGCTGGGAATTTTATGTTGTTTCAAAAAACAGCTTTGTGTCTTTCCATTGAGTTTAATTACGTTTTATTCCTTTACAGATGGCATCTCAGTCAGAGATACTGCAAAATTCCCTTGAATGGCCTCGTATGAATTTCAGTAATTTCCTTAATAAAATGATTGAGTGTAATGATACAAACAGTGTGAGGATGCTCTGAAGAGATTGTCAGGTGAAAATAAGAAAGGAGTAGAAAACACAAACAGACACACAACAGTGATACTGTACAGAGCAAACATATGGTTTTATGACAACTGCGGCCAAAAGATGTAGCATGCACACATACACCGCATATTTGTTGTGAACATCTGGAGCTGAAGTCAACTGGAAGTCAAAAGCACACAGCTGGCAGTGAACCAAAACAGAAGGTGACGGGAGTTGGGCACTCACAGCGAGTGTCATCGTTGACCTGCTCTGTCCCTTTAAAGCTCACACTCCCAAATTCAACACAATGACTTTGACAGTGAGTCTCTAGTGGAACACGCGGGGAAAAAAATGAGGACCAAAGTCAAACTAATGCAAAACAAATTCTATGTTAGCATTGGGAGAAGAACAAGATCATCTTTCATTATCAATCCATAATGCAACATTTTTAATCCAAAAGTATCTTTTGCTTTTGATTTTGCCACTTTATGTTTGTGATGATGCCCATTTAAAAGGGAAAGGTCAAAGTCCAAATAACGTTAAAAGCATAGAGCAGAATGTACACTAGAAATTAAACTGAATCGACTGCAACTCCACCGTTTTGGTGTGGAATCCAACACACCATATTTATCCTCCAAGTTGGTATCACTCGTTTGGAATGCAAAACAATATTCATTAAGATGCCTTGCAGAGAGGTCACTGTCTGTCATTTTGCATTCCAAAAGTGTGATACCATTTGTGGTTTGGTGCATGCTTCCCACTTGGAGGAGGATAAATTGTTGCGTTCCATAACAAATCCCGAGTCTCGAACTGATGAAGCCAGGTCGGCTGAGAGGTCAAACCACAACAGTCCAATTGGATTAATGAAAATATATAGACATAAATGTGGTTGACTTTTTAGTTTAAGTTAACGAGCCCCCTGATACGGGCTATTCGGTCCCTGTACGACCGATGTCAGAGTCTGGTCCGCATTGCCGGCAGTAAGTCGAATTTGTTTCCTGTGAGGGTTGGACTCCGCCAAGGTTGCCCTTTGTCACCGATTCTGTTCATAACTTTTATGGACAGAATTTCTAGGCGTAGCCGAGGCGTTGAGGGGGTCCGGTTTGGTGGCCTCAGCATTGCATCTCTGCTTTTTGCAGATGATGTGGTGCTGTTGGCTTCTTCAAGCCGTGACCTCCAGCTCTCGCTGGAGCGGTTCGCAGCCGAGTGTGAAGCGGTTGGGATGAGGATCAGCACCTCCAAATCCGAGACCATGGTCCTCAGTCGGAAAAGGGAAGGTGTCCTCTCCGGGTCGGGGAGGAGGTCCTGCCCCAAGTGGAGGAGTTCAAGTATCTTGTGGTCTTGTTCACGAGTGAGGGTAGGTTAGAGCGGGAGATCGACAGGCGGATCGGTGCAGCGTCTGCAGTGATGCGGACGCTGTATCGGTCCCGTTGTGGTGAAGAAGGAGCTGAGCCGAAAGGCAAAGCTCTCGATTTACTGGTCGATCTACGTTCCTGCCCTCACCTATGGTCACGAGCTGTGGGTCGTGACCGAAAGAACAAGATCCCGGATACATGTGGCCGAAATGAGTTTCCTCCGCAGGGTAGCCGGGCTCTCCCTTAGAGATCGGGTGAGAAGCTCGGTCATCCGAGAGGGACTCAGCGTCGAGTCGCTGCTCCTCCACGTTGAGAGGAACCAGTTGAGGTGGCTCGGGCATCTGGTTCGGATGCCTCCTGGACGCCTCCCTGGGGAGGTGTTCCGGGCATGTCCTACCGGCAGGAGGCCCCGGGGACGACCCAGGACACGCTGGAGAGACTATGTCTCTCGGCTGTCCTGGGAACGCCTTGGGGTCCTGTCGGATGAGCTGGCTGAAGTGGCTGGGGAGAGGAAAGTCTGGGCTTCCCTGCTAAAGCTGCTGCCCCCGCGACCCGACCCCGGATAAGCGGAAGAAGACGGACGAACGGACGGACTTTTTTTCCTTTTTTTTTTTTTTTTTGTAAAGTGTCTGACCCTCGGGGGAAAAGTGAACTGTATGAAGTGTGTGGAAGGAGCCGGAAAGGCATTCCCCGTTTTTTATTTCATACAGGAAAAAAATGTCTAATTAAAAATCACAAATTAGTTTGGTTATCTATCATTGGTTGTTTGTTTTATAGCACTTGTCTGCTGACATTTTACTGCATGACACCGTAAATAAGAATTTACGGCATGTGCACAATATCTGAAGGCTCTTCCGTAGTTTCCACATTGTGTGCTCGCAGAACACTTTAGAGTCATGCACGTGGAACTGTGTATGTTGTGATACTTGAGATAGTTCAGTTGAGACATCCTCCGCACAGGGTTGAATGACCGTATTGTTGTCAATTGCCAGTCAGACACGCAAATGTGGAAAGCTTGAATAAAGACCCATATGATATCATATAATTTAGTATATATTCCAAAGATTTTCACTCACCCTGATTTTTCCTGCATTTGCAGAAATTCTCAACCAAGATTAAATTAAATGTCATGGAGTAAAAAAAAGCATGTAGTTACGCTGGCAACATGGTATTAGCTTCAACTGCTCTCATCTCAGATCCTCCAAATTCTTGCAGCCCTTGTAAAGAAACTACGATATTACAAAAGGCAAAGCACGAGATATTAGCCTTGTTTTTTTGTGCTACAAGGAAATGATGAAAAAGAACCTTTGCATAAGGACAAATAGCTAAATGGCTTAGGTAAGACATAGTGATTAGTAACATAGACATTGGTTTTACAGTTTGTATACTTCACAAAGGAGTTTAAATATGGCATTTCCCAATTTCCCAAACAATTTACACAAAGTTGGAAGCATCAAACTGCCCAAAATGTATTGATGAGAAGATGACTCAAAAGTCATTTGAGTTAGCCAACTCGTGTCGACAAGAAGCCAGGCGTAATCTTTGCTATACGCTGTGGTTGACAAAAAATGTATAAAAAAATTAAATTTTCTTTCAGTTAAAAGACTTAACTTGATGCACTATGGCCCAGGGGGCATCTCCAGCCTGGACCCTGACAGCAGTGAGAGCTGGCCTACAGATAACACTGGACAGCAGTGGAAAAAAATCGTGTTGAACGTGTCAAAGTGGTGGCCCCAACAAGTCGGTTTAAGTTGCAAAGTTTTGCAGTTAGATGATCTTCAGACAAGTCTGGAGTTGTAAGTGTACCAATGCAGTCAAGAAAATTCAAAATTAAAATAACATGAGGCTCATGAGTCTGCATTAGGAAAACTTGTCAAAAAGTATGAAATTCCAATACCGATTAAGCAAGAACTGACAAGGAAATACAACCACATGTTAGCATATTGTGACACACTTCTACATGATTGGAACACGTTTGAAAGAAGCACCATTCGGCCATAGGCGTGGCCTTTGGTGCAAAACTGTGTACATCCACCGTTTAATTAAGGCACATGTATTCTACACTAACAGATTGTATAAGGCAATCGATTACCTTAATTAACTCATTAACTGCCATTGACGGCTATAAACGTCAAAAATTCATTTGAACTATTTTTGTTAGTTTAACATTTTTTTCCCCACTTTTCTTAACAAGAGTATGAAAACCTAGATTTTTTTTTTTTAATTACTATTTATGGCAGTAAATGAGTTAAAAAGTAATTTTAAGTTAAGAAAGATATGTAAATTAAAGACAATACTAAGCACAAAATTAGGAAACCATGACAAAATTCTAGAATTTTTTTTTAGGACACAAAAGTATAGAGGGGAAAAAAAGACAAATACCCCACAGGTGCGGCATGCCTACACAAAATGATGAGCCAGTTTGGGGTTGGCAGAGAAAAGATGTTTACATCTCCCACGACACTTGTTTCATGCAGCTATTCTTTTCCCATGTCAAAAGCCAAGCCTCTCAAGGTGTGTTACCATTTAGCGCAATGAAGACGTTTTCTGCTGGTGAATTGATTCCGTGGGTTGAAGGCTAGCTATCTGCTCAGTACACTGCGCATAACTCCGTCAGACTCAGCATGATTCTATTTTTTTTTGCCCACATAGTCTCTGTGTTCTTGTCCAAAAACCAAAAAAGGGTGAACACAAAAAATCTTTTGAGGGAGGAATGTGAAACCTTCCTTGAAGGAGAACTCAGGCTCTCCAGCTATCTTTTTTCTCTCTCCCGTGGCTCACAAAGATAGCAGCAGACAGGCGGGTAAAAATCAATTCCATGGTGCCATAAGATGAAAGTAAAGAAGAAAAAGGAGAAGAAAAGGAATGGCAACTGTATGAAGATTCCAAACAACGAAGAGTAAAAATAACCAATTTTTGGATGGTTTTCAACCTGTGTCTATGCACACTAAACATATGAAAATGTTGCAAACTTAGTCGGCGTGAGAGAAAATACTTGTTTTATAGCCCAACTAAACTTTAAGGTCGGGAATCATCACCTCCGTGGCGAGCAGCAGGTTCGTCATCATTGAAGACATTTTTTCCTTGTTATTGCATTTCAAAATGAGTTGTTTTGTGGCACGTTGCACTTTTTTTTTTTTCTGGAGAGCTCAGTATTGTTCATTCGGTAATTTTACCAATTTGACTTGCCATCATCATTGCTCTCTTTTTTATTTATTTATTTATTTATTTGCACTTTTACAGAAGCATGTCACTGCTTAGTGGTTTATACCATTAAAGGAAGAAGAGCGCTGCCGGCCTTAATGGGTTAAAAACTGTAAATGAAATAAATTGTCAAAAAGAAGTTTGACTTTTTATTTTTTATTTTTTTTTATCTTTTAGTTACACAAACATGATTTATAAACCATGCAAAACTTGAATGTTAATGAGAATACACAGCAAGTCGTTTTCTGCTGGGGTTAGGTTAAAAAAAATACTCGCAATAAATGAAATCCTCGAAGTAGTTATAGCTTTATGTTTTACCTTTATTATAAATGTTTTAAGGTTCTAAAACCCCTCACAACACAGTTTATACACTTTTCTCATCGAGGCATTTACATGTTCTCACATTTCTCTCGTTTAAACATTCTCAATGTTCAAACCTTCATAAATTTTATATAATAGGTAAAAAAAAATGCATGCAAAATGGCACTATAAAAAAAATCTGTGAAACAAGTGAACCGCGTTACAGCGAGGGAATACTCATTAATTTTTAAAAATATGTCCTCCTTTTTAATCTTATGGAAGTGGCCACCCTACTAGTGCGTCTAAACATGTTGCGGAGCCGCTCCTAAGTCAGTAAGCATCGTCATCGTGGCAGCAAATATGCAAAACTTCATTCTTCAAGTGTCATTCTCACGAAGGGATTATGGAAAAAAAGATGGAGCAGCCATGCTAATTGCTAAGCTAACCTAAGACTGACACAGCGAGCACCGTTTAACACCGTAATTCAGTGCTTGGGGGTTGGAGTCCACTTTCAACAGACACAAATAATGTCAAAATATGTCAAGTTTGAGGTGGACACTTTATTAGTTAGTACAATTTAAAGCATTATTTAACATGTACAGTATCCCACACTGTTGTGTGAATCACAGCACCAATTAAATTGCTGTTTTCTTGGTGGTAGGGTGACCATATTCCCTTAAAAAAAAAAAAAGAGGACACTTGCCCCCCGGCTTTGAAGTTGTGGTGCCAGTCGGAGTTACCATCCATCCATCCATTTTATTAACCGCTTGTCCTCACAAGGGTCGCGGGGGTTGCTGGAGCCTATCCCAGCTGGCTTCAGCCAGTAGGCGGGATACACCCTGAACTGGTTGCCAGCCAATCACAGGGCACACAGAGACGAACAACCATACTCACAATCACACCTATGGACGATTTGGAGTGTCCAATCAACCTGCCATGCATGTCTTTGGAATGTGGGAGGAAACCGGAGTACCCGGAGAAAACGGGGAGAACATGCAAACTCCACCCAGGAAGGCCGAAGCCCGGACTCGATCTCACGTCCTCTGCACTGGGAGGCAGACATGCTAACCAGTCAGCCACCGTGCCGCCCAGTCGGAGTTACATTTTCATAAATTTATAAAAAAAAAACGGACGCCCAAACAGGACGTTAGAAAATGGTGTGTCCTCTCAAATGCCCTCCCAAAAGAGGACGTTTGGTCATTTTAATTGAAATAAAAAAATAAAAATAAAAATCACATCCAAGCAGGAAATTTGAGGTGGCAAGATATGATTACATTACAAAGCTCATTTCACCGCAAGATTGCTGCTTGACACACTAGCGTCCAGGTTGGTCGGGCATGCAAATGGAACTGTGGTCTGTGGTCGCTGGCATTTGCAAAAAAGGGCACTTGCAGATACTAGACATGACAAGCTCTAGCACCATCTGCATCCCATCATTGTTCTGTGGACTGAAAATAACAAACGCTTTCCAAGCCAGTGAAGCGACTGGATGTTTTAGAAGCCGGGCGGCGAGAGTTACACACACACAGGTAAAAAACCATTAGTACGACAGCGCTAATATGGTTTCTGTGCTGTCTGGCGTCCTTCTCCACTCAAGGAGGAGGCTACTTGCTGGCCCGAGCGCTGGCCCTTACCGGGAAGAATACACAGTCGTTCAAGCGAGATAAAACAAAGACATGCTTGAGGGTAATTGAATGTGCGAGTCGAGCATGGCCAGGCCGTAGATGGGGTGAAAAAAACATGAAAGTGCGTGGAGCTACAAGGCAAGTGAACACATCAAAGCTTTATTAGCTGCGCGTTTGAAAGCGGGCCTACTTTCTCTCTACAAGTACTTTAGCCCTCACCCCTTGAGCCGAGAGCCTCGCAACCTCGAGTCTCACCATGCAAAGTGAGCGAGAACTTGTGTTTGCTCTCATGGTACATGTGTACTTCTGCAAGAATGGCAACGTGCCTGATGGGCCGACCCTGCTGGTTTGTCAAGACTGACGGTACAAGCCGCAGGAGACGAGGTCGTCCGCAATGCAAGCGGCCACATCCACAACGTTCAACAAAACCTTTTTCAGAGAGTTTGCATTTTCCAAGAATGTTTCAAACTAATTAAATGCAAATCCTTCTGCTTTTATAATTGTATGCCACTTTATGAGGCCCTCAATATATTATCTGATGAGTTTGTTTTGAAACATATTTGCAACTAAGTGTTTCCTGTCCCGGATCTTAACAGATAATTTTGCAGATTGTAACTGATCCTGGTAACCTTAAACGTAACAGATCATTTTAATTAACATAGTGGAGATTTGTATCAAAATTTAAAGGTAATGAAATATTCTCTTTTTTTTTTCTTTATACAGTCTTTGGCTGCTTTCTTTTCTAGCTTAGAGACACTAAATGGAATTGTTATTTTATCTCAAATGTGGCTAGAATTGTATAATTTGACGCATAACTATGTGTATGTAAAATACTAGCCCAGGGATGCTGGAAGGGGCCACAATTTTTCATCAGTGCGACTGGGGGCCACATAGGAATGACAAATAAAATATGGACGAAATATGTGCATACGTGCAAATTATGGGTTCTTAGTACATTCGATTTTTGATACTAGTTTCAGTACATGAATAAAAGATTTACTATCCTGATCAAACAACCACATTTTGTTTTGCTTTACTTGCATAACAATTCATGGGTGACCCACAACTGCTGAACAAGAAACCAACTCATTTTGTAATCCACCCCCCCACAAACACACACACACAAACAACTCACTCCAAATTTTTATTTTATTTTTTCCAGGAGAGCTCAGTATTGTTCATTCGATTTGACATCATCATTGCTCTCCTTTTTTTTTTTAAAAAAAACAAACAAATAAATTAAAAAAATTTAATAAATGTTTTTTTTAAAATATATTTACATATATATATACATATACACACACATATATATATATATATATATATATATACATATTTTTTTTTTGTATGTGGAAAACTCACAACTCACTCCAAATTTTAAGATTATTGAGGTATGTGTTTGTCCTGCATATCATTCTAAATCCACAAACAAACATTTATTAGGCCTACTTATGTTGTAATATAAGGCATTATAACACCCAGTGTACACGCAACTAAGATGTCTGCCATCTAGTGGTGAGTGGTGATATTGCAACTTAAAATTTACAGTCAATCTCCAGTATGGCAGTAACAATTTGGCAGCCCAGATTTGCATATTTGCAGATTTTTTTCCTTATTTTTCTAATAATTTGGCTTTTTCCATATTTTTTTTTTCATTTCATGCAGGTGTTTTCCTTTTTAAAGCGCTCTATATATTAAGTTAAACGGTTGCCATTGTTGCTTAATTAACTCACTGATGCATTTGTATAATAATATGTAATATTCATCCATCCTCTCAACCACTTGAGGATTTGCTGGAACTTATCCCAGCCATCATTGGCTGAGAAGCCTGAACTATTCACCACCCCGATTCAAACTCATGACCTCAGAATTGTGAGGCCGGATGTGCTAACCAGCTGGCCACCGTGCCACCCATAATGTGCATTACTGATTAGTAATTGTCATCTATGTCAACCTCAGACAAAGAAGAAATTCTGTGAATTCTCCTTCAGTGGAGCCTCTTGGCTCTCCTTGACCCATCATGTTCTTTCTAAATACTTTGTACCAAGGCAGGCAAACCAAGGGAGAACATGAAATACATGAATGCTAAGTGGAAATCGATGGCAAGAAACAGGGCAACAAGAGGAGGCATGGAAGAGGGCAAGACAGCCTTGGAGTTTGAAGTGGGGGTCATTGAGCTTGTGCAGTGGGTAAGATGGTGGGAGGGGGCTGGGGGCATCTGTCTCATGCTTAATTTGCCATCTGTGAGGAATTCTACTGCCAGGCTGCCTAATCAGGCAATCCATCACATCCCAACAGAAATACTGTCAATTACGCAGTGTCAGAAGGCTGACAGTGGAGTGGCCTTGATGCATTTCCGGGGGGGGGGGAGTTGATTTCACAAGAATCACTGTGTATGTCTGAGAATTTCCAATATTTAACCGGCATTCACATTCAACGACGACTAAGAGATGCTGTGGCTGGGACCAAAATGGCAAAGAAGAAGACAATTGTACATCACATGCAATGACAACATAACACAACAACGAAAAACTTTACACATTTGAAGTCAACAAGCTCCTAATACTCTTTTCTGTATAAACCACCAAGAACTACAAAAGCCAACGATTAATTTATTTATTTTTGGGCACAATAGCATTTAGCTTGTCTCACAGTATTCACACAACTACTGATAACACACCACCCCATCTCCCACTGGTGTATAACATCCCAAAATGAGTGGTATTTTAATATTAATATTTACATTTAGCACTATTACATGTGTATGAGTACATCAACAATTAATGAGTTCCAGATCTACTCACCCACTTAGAACTTCTACTACCAACTTCATAACTTAATAAACATCTTCATTATGAATGATCAAATACATTTTACGTTCAGTTCTTGCTCCCAAATATGCAAAATAAGCTGGGAAAAGCAAGTGAGTAGATATTGAGAGTAATTTGTATTTGTCTTTCAACAAAATGAGATTCAAAATAAGAGGTTTTCCACCTGGGTTTGATCAAACCCCACGTGTTCAGAGTCAGAGAATCAGCCTCAGGGGTTCAGCGGAAGTCAAAACACACACCCGACTCAAATGAATTGTGACGATATGCTACTCTTAGCTATCAACATTAGCTGCAGGTGATCACGCCACATCGCTTGGCCTATCTGTGCTGCAGGGAATTTGGTGCGCTCAGTAGTCGACCTTTGACTCTTGTAATGGTACGAATATGTGCAATGTGAATTCACATGTACAACGGGATGCATGGTGTTCCACAGGGTTCAATTCCGGGGCTTCTGCTGTTTTCATTGTATCTGCTGCCCCTGGGCTATATATAGAGTTGAGTTGAGTGATGGGAATCAGCATCCTAAATGCAAGATTTACAAAACCAAGTTGAGCAATTCTAGTCCATTCTAGCAAAACAAAAGAAAAACTTACTTAAGCTGAATGGAGATGGGGAATTCAAGTACACAACACTTTCTGAATTCAAGGTTAAGAGAGACGGAAGGTTACTCTCCCTGTTCATTTTGTTCACCAGGCTATACCCATGTCTTGAATTTGGGAAGAAAAAAAAAGTTCAATTAAAAAAAAAAAGGATTTAGTGAATGCACATAGGAAACTGGTGGGGTTCAGTACCTCCAACAAACCTCCACTGATAATGTGTATGTCACAGCAAGACAGGAGTGTCAGATCTAAGCATCTACACTGCCATTTGAAGCCTATTACTTTCTCTCAACCACTAACATACCCCATCGGACTAATTATTGGACTCCGAGGTAGTAACAGTTTATACCTTCCTGGGGCTTAAATGTACAAATGTGTTCTTAAACTGAAAACAGTAAATGTCAAGGGGAGCAAAAGCAGTACAGTTTAAGGTACAAGCCGTTGTAGCCTAAAGTTACAAAGATGTACTTGATTTTCTGAGAATATAAATACTGTAGATGGAGAGTTTCTTTGCATATCCCACACTGTGTGAAAAATGTATCATGCACCTGAGAGAATTCTACTCCTTCCAATACAAGAGATAAGGTAAAAGCATATCACATGCAAATAAGCACCCTACATACCTTAATGTTATTTTCACACACAAAAAAGATTACTATCTGCCACCAAAAAAGAACCTAGACTGTGTGCATTCAAAATCTCTGCCTTTGAGTGATGCTGCATGTGTGCATAAAATATGTATGGAAAAACAAGATGTCAGCAATAACATATCATCATAAGCACCTATGTGGCTCGGTGTAAGATTTATTAAGTCAATTAAAGACATCTGCAAAGCAACAAGGAGACAATACAACTTGGAGCGCTTCACCTCACATAAGCATGTACTCTCTCGACGAACTTACAGTCAAGGCTGAAAAATTAGCTGGCACCTGAAAATGACAAACCAAATGTATTGACAAGGATCATTAATACAAAATTAAATTAAACCTTTATCAAACTTCCAGTGTTTTTTTGCGTCTTCAGAGCAAAAACTATCACAAAAGTACTTGATTAGCTTCAGCTGACATTATCCGGTGTCTGCCTAACTTTAATAGATGTACTTCCACTTCATCAGTTTGCTAACTGCACTCTAACCATCTCTGGCGCTCAGGTCATAAACAAATTAATTGGCCTGCCAACTCTTGCTCCTCCTGCAAACTGTGTCCTTTGCTATTGAGACACACACAAACACAATAAATATGCACACGCGTGTGGGACCACTGCTGGAATGTCCTAATGGTGGCAGCACGAGCTGTATTTGTTGTGTACAAACAGGCACTTTTGTTGAGATAACAAAGTCTAACTCATTCAAATCCAAAAATGTATAAGTAAGTTTTTTAATACTTTCTCCTTCACTCCCAAATACATGTATCTTTTTTTTTATGCTAGGGCATATAGAAGGTTTTGATACAGCCTCTGACATGAAGAGGTCGCTTAAGGCAATGGTAATTATTACAACAACAAAAATGGCCAGCAGGTGGCAGCAGAGTATAAGAGATCAACCAGGGCCATGTTGCAACAAACTCTTTTTGACAGTGTTTTCAACAGGTTTGGGAATAATGATGAAACTTAGCTATATTCAAATATTAATTGCTGCGAAACAGAAACAGATATAAATATACTTTTTTTTCCCGATGAAAGAAGAGACTCTAATCTTTCTTTTGGTATGTTTTACAACAATAGAACAGAATATTCTGTGGACCTTGCAAAATCAGTCAAAATCCAGTAAAAAAAAAAACGGGAGCGAAGTGGGTTGCTTCAGTGAAAATGGCTGTGAGTGAATGAGTTTGTGAACAGGTGTCTGCAAATAATATTCTAAAGGAATGCCTGATCTAATTCCCTTGATTTTAATAAAAGCATACAAATACATATACCTGGTAGCCAAAAGTAAACTTGTAGTGAAGGTCTGAGAATGACTGAGCACAGAGGAAAGTAGTAATGGGCCAATGTCCAAGTATCATTAAACGTGTACTGTATGCAGACATAGACAGCAGCTGCCTGTCTGCTTGGGGCAAAACGTTTTTTTTTTTTTATCTCCTCTAATAAAGTCCAACTCTCAGTTGGCTCACACTTGCCTGCTTTGCTGGCATGCCTAATCTTGCTGAGGTAGAGAAATAGCTTGATCAGGAAGACACCATGCTGAGTACACTTGCATCACATGGAGTGCAATTAAAAAAAAAAGTTATTTCACATTCACTTGGACCAAATCTAATTAAACATTATTGTTTATACGAAGCAATTGTTTGGCCTTCAGCTTGCTGATCAGCCGCTGAATAAAATAAGAGATCATCATTAATTGATAACCCTGACCAACCTCTGTCCACCATTTAGAATCCAAAATCCAGAGACGATCTCAGTTTTTTTTCTATCACAAAATTTTTTGTCCATAATCAGCTCTTCTTACTACAGTCTTACTACAGCTAGTCAGTGAAATTTTGCTGATCTGGAGGGTAAGCTGTGGAGAAAAAAACTTGACGTGCTAGAAAAAAAAAACTTGAATTTTCAAATTAGCATCCAACTCAACAGCCTTTTTTTTCCAATTCATTCCCCAGCGTTATTAAATTTCATTTAATTTGTCCCAAAAAAAAAGTATTTATCACTTGCAAATATACCTTTATCTGTTTGTCAGTATCATTTTGTGTCAGAAAATATTATTCCATTAGATGGAAAAAGATCAAATTAACCTATGCAACCAGCAGTTGTCATTCATACAACAGAATAGGTCATGACATCATGTAAGTAAACCATGTCCATATTTCTTTTAAGTCAATTTATATGAATTGAGATTAGATCATTAACTTTATTCATATGTTTTGTGGCCCTTTAGTTTGTTTGTGTGTCGTGATGGTTTTGTAAAATGGACGCCTTGGCTCAGTAAACTTTAGCAAACATTGACCTAGCTAAGTTTGGTTTTGTTAACCGTAGATGTATTATGTGTGCATTGACACCCCTACTAAGTAGACCTGAACTATTATAAATAATAGTTCATAAAAATAATTTAGCATCTAACAGAAGTTAGCAAAAATTAAGTGTCAGTAAGTGACACTGACTGTGAGTCATTTTAAGGCAAGTAGCAGAGGGAAATCAAAGATCTCAATGATGCATGAACTTTCTATCTCTGATTCTGAATGACTCCGCTAGAATTTGCATAGGTGGATAGATAAATGGCACTTGTTGGACTGAATAAAAATGGGAATCACCTTCAGACAGATTCAGAAAAACAGATTATCCTACAAGAAAAAAAAGAAGAAAAAAATAATGGTCCAAAAATTAATGTACCTCATTGTGGAAAATATCAACTCATATTATATCAAATCATACACACCCAAGTAAGAAGAAAAAAAAAATAATAATAAAAAAATTAAAATAATCATACACACCCAGCCAGCATTTCCAACTTGATGCTACCTCTGTTAGATTTGCCGCATATGCCCAAACACAGAGATAGGGCACTTTGGCATAGTCTCAACTGGATCCGTGCCAAACATTGTTCATTTTGTCTGCACTGGGTGAGGCAGACCAGTATGTAGCGTCTGCATTTACCTACACAGACAGATTATCCCATGAGCATGAAGAGTTTGGATAAATCCTCATGTGAAATACAGCAGTTATACCAGGGTTTTTTGCAGTTACCAGCAACTCTAATTTAATGCTTTTTAATGCAATTATACTGTTGGGCTGTCAGTCAAGTACATTTTTTTATTGTAATTCATGGCATGATTTCCAGAGTTTATTATATCTGTGCTGAATGCACAATAAAATATGTTTTCAAGATTTTCATACTCTTGCTAGTTACATAAAAGTGAACAAATATGGTTACCAAATACAAATGTGGTTGAATCTTTTAGTTTATTGATTCAGTCATTTTAGAGCAAGTAACTCATAAAGGTATTTGAAGTTAAAAAGATATAATAAACAAAACATTTAAAAGGAGTGTGAAACATTGAGTCTTAGATTTGGGATGAGGTAATTTTCTGCCACTAGATGGCATTAGTGTTTCGTGGTGAATATTGGAGAGAGAATAATTCCGAGCATTTGGTATTTGGAACATGACTCTAGGCCAAATAAAGCATGAACAACAATGTTTTTACATCAATTGTATTGCAAATTTTAATTCCTCTAGTATTCTTTGTTTTTAATGCAATTCAAGGCCTTCATTTTAACCAAATTCCTTCCGTCTTCACGGATGAGCTACATACAAGAATGCATGCTCGGGTTGTCAAGAATTCCCCTTCTGCGTTTCTGGGGAAAATTGAATAACAGGATCAGCCTTCATTTTCCCAAGGTTGCCTAAGCCTTGTTTGCTTTATGTGATAAGAAAATAGATAATGATGACAGAGAGATTATGAACGAGGTTTTAATGCATTTCATAGCGGTGGAGCAGAATATCAATGACTCATTTAATTCCACCTTCAACAGATTAAGCACGAAACTCCTCTCTCTGTCTAACCTTACACAGCCTTTTAACCTTCACTGGCATGCTATCATAACACCATCATCAACATTGACAATAGTTCTCCAGTTTAATTATGCGGATAGCTTTCGGGTATTTTGTTTTCTTCTGCACGCTGCTATTTAACTGGAACTGAAATGTGCAGATGTACCTTGGCAAAATAAGTCTGGATCATATCAGGTTCTAGTTACGGGGTCGGAGGGGGGGTTAGTGAGGCTCCATCAGTAAGCTGGACAAGTGGAGGATGAGAGCAAAAGCGAGGAGCTATTAGCTTCCCTTCTTTTCTTTTTTTTTCCCAGACAACACCCAGGAGCATCCCGAAAGAGAAGGAATTCAAGTGGTAAATCCTTTTAATCTGCTACTTCAAAAAGCACCTCACTTATGACACCGTCTGAAGCAGCTAAAACGAAATCTGGACTGACTTGATCTTTAAATAATAACAATTCAACTACACAACTGTCACAGATAACAGCAGTGTGATATTTGCATACACTGTTGAAAAGTTAAACTAATAAGATATTTACTTGAGCCATCTACAGCATTTTAAATGTAATTTAAAATCAACAGGAGGTTTTATCTGTCAAAGATAATTGAATCCATTAAATGTGCGGGGGGCGTCAAACAACATGTATAATTGGATCTGATTAACATCAACTACATAGGACACATTTTATTTTATATAAGCTACCTACCTCAAAATAGAACAAATACAGTTTTTTGAAACGGAATTGGAATTGTTTTCAAAAGATTATGATAATGTAGCTGGTCGAGCATTGGCCACAAACTGTACTAATTTGAAATAGGGCCTAGAATGGCTACAACTAACGCTGATTTTTAGTAAACAATTAATCTGTCGATTATTTTGTCTATTAATTGATGATTCATGTACAACAACAAAATTCACATTTCATTTGACAGCAAACTTACAAAGGGAGTAGCAAAAAAACTGCTTCAACCTGTCTTTTTATTATTACTATTTTCAAATAATTGTTTGTCAAAGTAAGACAGACTACATCTGGAAACTAGCCAATGACTAACCTGGCATATTTACTTGCAAATGTCCATTAATAATATGCACTGTCCCTTTTTTAAATAACTTAAAATTAACCTTTAAAAAGTACTCATATCTCAGTTTGCTGCACGCAAATTAAAGGAATAAAAAACTAAATCAACCAAATGAATTCCAATGATTACCTTGCCTAGCTGTTTTTAAAGAGGCAATATATTTACATCCACTATCCCTTGCAGACAAAGCAGCTTATGGTAATATCATGTCAGACAATACCATCGCACCCCCGAGCCTTTCATTTATACAGGGAAGTTAGTCAAATAGACAAATGAACGTCGGTGCTCTTGTCCAACCTCCCTGTTGCGGGGTTATCGTCCCTCCACATCACAGCAACATGCATCATGTTTGATGACTGCAGGCGAGTATTCATGTCTACTCTCATCCCTTGCATTACAACCACTGCACTATCAATCAAGCCACTCTTGGACATTCTATGTGTATTGTACATACTGTGCACGCAAAATCTTGTGAACACGTGTCATCTCACATGAAAGATATAAGCCCCGTGTGTAATCATTTACAGAAACAAAGACTATCATTTATTTGCATTTTTGGAGGCTATTTTTAATCAAATTATCATCCATTGCTCCCCATTTATGGGGGACAAAGCAATGGCATCCGCTACTACTGTTCATGTCAACAAGTGTGAAAGGCATTTTTTTTTGAGTCACGTGTACCTCTACATCTAATTTATTTTAGTATTTCCAATTTGGAATAAAGTCGCCAGTTCCATAGTCTACCTCTTCTTTTTCCATGTACTCCATCAGACAAAAAAGTACATTTGAGAGGCACTATCCACACGGCCTTGGTAGGTTCGACTGTCTATCAATTGTTGCTTCCAAACAGATTTGTCCTTGTAAAAAAAACATGCTAGAAAAAAGACCGTCCCGCTTGGCCTGGTAAATTGTTTGAATTGAGCTGGTTCAAATGTGGTTCATTTGTCTTTTGCACATATGCAGCAAGGTTTATTTATTTATTTATTTATTTACTAAACCATGGAAGTAACTTGAACAAAAAATAAATAAAAGCTTGACCTGATACCAGCTAACTAATTGTCAAGTTAATTGGGTTTTGGGCTGAACTGGTTTAATTCAACTGCAGAGTTAATGTTATTGTAGGTTAGAAGTAGGGATGCAACGATATCCAAAGATCACGATACGATATCATCACGATACGAAGGTCACAATACGATAATTATCATGATATTGTGGGGTGGTTGGTGATATAAAAAAGGGCCATAATATTCTAAAAAAATAAGCTCATACTAAAAATATTTAAATATATGTATATATATATATATATATATATTTCTATATATAGTGCTCTTGTAAATAATAGCAATGCATATAAAGAGCCTACAATCTCTAATAACGCTTAATTAATTATTAATTAATTAATTAATTAATTAAAGGCACTTGTTTTGTTTTGTTTTTTTTTTTTTTGGTTTAGGTGAACGGTGTGGGATTTTTTTAATAGGTTTTAGGTGAACTAATGAATACACACACACACACACTCACTCACCCACATACAAAAAAAAAAAAAAGAGAGCAATGATGATGACAGGTCAAATCGGTAAAATTACCGAATGAACAATACTGAGCTCTCCAGAAAAAAAACAAGCACTTACTTGCTAATGTACGCTCACATTAAGTTCCTCCTCATATTGACTCGGTTCACAAGCATATTACATTCCACTTCATCCGACCATAAGAGTGAAAATTAAACTTCACTATAAACCTAGCCACCAGAGGGTGCTAGAACTGCACAAAGGGAAATCAACCTGACTTTTTTAACAGCTGTGCTCGCCTTTGATATCGTTACATGACAACAACAATATTGTGGCAGTTTTAATATCGCCATACCACGATATCACCGTTATTGTTAAATCCCTAAATAGAAGATAGAACCTTAAATGTCCCAGAAGTCATACAGTTGAAAACTGTGTTAAAAATTTGAACAAAACAGAGATCAAATCTGTCTTCTTGGTATAGGCCTATGTTAATATATTTTTTACGTAAACAGAAAAGAAAAGTCCTTTCCAGTTATAGTGTAATCTTCAACAAAAGATTGCTTCGCTTCACAGCAGTTCAGTGACTTATGTGTAGTAATGGTGGCGAGATATAACAGTTTCTTTACCTTAGTCTCCACTCCACAATATGTCACACTTTGGCAGTATTCCAACTCACAAAGAAAATAGCAAATACTATTCAAATATGGCCTGATTTAGCACCATTAGCCAGAAAACAGGGCCCACGCCAGGACACAACTTCATAATCATAAAACAACATAAGATTAGTCAAGGTATTATTGGAACCGTAAACATACAACCAGAAACAGAAAAAAATACATGTGTATGTAACACGCTGCAAAAAAACAGTACCTCCAACACAAACTTTGATTATATTTGATGCCATGGAAATATTGCCAATAAACAAACCCTGTAAGGGTTTCTTGGATAACAAAATTGGCTCCTATCGTTCTTTTTTTCTCCTTTTCTTTTCAAGTAGCACGGAATGTTTTAATGCTTGGCCGACCTGCTCTTGGGCAGCTCTCGTAAAAAATGAATGGGTCAAAGTGTTCAGATGGTCTGCCAGCTAATTAATTTCCAGTCGAAGAGTCATTATTTTGAAGTGGAAACACTCACAACTGAGACTAACGGGACCAAAGCTAAATTCACAACAGCTCACGCTAAACAGTGCAAGATCAAAAAGAAAAAGCGGGAGTGGTAAACCAAAGTGAGATGGGAATTTATTTATATAAATCAGTCTTTTTTTCACCTTTGTGTGCCAAAATCTCAGAACTGCAATGAGAGCAAATGATTACATTTTCTCGACGATAACATATGTATTTGCTAAACAAAACAAAAACAAAAAAATGAGGGTAGTATTCAGCACGAGTATGTGAATAAACAAAAAGTTGGACTTTATTTTTATTCCAACATGATATTTAATGTCTAATAATAAATTTATATATATGACATCATTTTTTGCAGCTCATCATGAATCAGAATGGCCTCAAAATTAGATGTCCCAAAATGCGTTGGGGCGAGGAACAATGAAACGTGCTTAAAACCCTGGAGAACCCACAGGGTCAAATTTGGCCCCTATAAATTCTGCGACTCAAATAACAAAGACCTTTTTTTTTTCCAGCAGTGATTTTGTCCCTGTGTTCTTGTTTCCATTGGCCAAAGTGTGTTTGTACATTCAAAATCCAGTTCTAAAATGCAACAAATAAAACAAAAAAATTATATTGTTCAATGTAGCTGTGTATTTGATTGATTATTTTTCTTCAATTCTAAATAGTTTACTGACAGTTTTTGTTATTCAGATTTTTCGAAATGATACCCCTAAATCCCAAAACGGTCAAATTTCGCCCTAATCCTAAATCAGGGAATAAAGGGTTAAAATTGAAAAAACATATATTTTGGTGTTCAGTGAACTTATAGCAGTCATTTAATGTATAATTCATAATTTTCCAAAGAAAAAAAGGGTTCTTGGGTTCTCCAGGGTTAAACAAGAAAAAATAAACATCTTACGCTATCTATGAGTGTGTGCTATTCTTGAGAAAAGTAGAGATGGCACAAAAGTTGAGAATTTGAACTGCAGCCATGTCATGCATGATGTCACACAAAACCTCAGCATACCTCACAAGAGCTCAGTGCAGCTAGCGTCAAAGGATTTACTCGTCTTTGGTTTTTATTGCCCGGGTGTTGAGGGAAGGAGAATGTGAGGAAAAGAATGGGAATCTGTATATCAGATTTTTTTTTTAACTCTATCTAACTATTATTTTTTGTTTTACGCTAGTATGACAATTTGTCTTAAAATAATAATGTGACTTTGGCTATTTTATATTTGATTTGACCATAAAACATGTTCCACATACTTGTGCACTACAGTATTTTATTTGAAACTATGCATTAATAATTTGCATTAAAGCATTTGACACGACAAATAAACAGCATGCTTGCGTGTGAGAACCGTGCTGCTTATTTTTCCCCAGAGTGTTTTCATCCGGTTTATAGATGTGTGACTGACATGTCTTTGATTTTCTCCTGTCCCCATTCGCATTAAGTCCAGGCAGGGATGCAACTGGCTCCTCAAGGCTCGTGACATCTGCCTTTCACCTTCTCGCTCGTGAATGACAGATCCTCATTAACTGCCATAAATTCATTAAAAAAAAAAGATTATTAAAAATTAGGGGCGACAGGCGATTACATTTTTTAATCGTAATTATTTGCATGATTTCAATAGTTAACTCACGATTAATCACAAATTTTATATGTGTTCTAAATGTACAATAAAAAAAATCTAGGTTTTCATACTCTCGAACTGGTAAAAAATGTTAAACTAATAGAAATAGTTTAATTGAATTTTTGACGTTTATAGCCGTCAATGGCAGTGAATGAATAAAAAAAAAGAAAAAAAAAAAAAGAACACACTATTAAAAATTTGGGGCGTCAGGCGATTAAAATTTGTAATCAGAATTAATTGCCAGACTTCACTATTTAACTCACAATTAATCACACATTTTATATCTGTTCTAAAAATCTAGGTTTTCATACTCTTGTTAACAAAAGTGGACTTTTTTTTTTTTAACTAATAGAAATAGTTCAAATGAATTTTTGACGTCTATACCCTTCAATGTCAGTGAATGAGTTTAATGAATGAGAAGTCTATTGAGGTGGGTTAGGAAAGGTGTGTTTGAGATGATCAGTCATTTTTGATATCTAAAGTAGTGTGCAAGTGCACGTTTCAATGAACAGATGGTATGAACAGATATTGTTATTATCAGTCAAGTCTCAGCAGGGATAGCCATCAAAACAAGACAGCAGCATTTAAGTATGTGTGAGGGAACCGCTAAGCTAAAACCTCAGTGAGGTTGTAAACATATGCTTACAACGCTCTGTGTTGCCACTTTAACTTAAAGTCAGCCTCTTGCTCCTGCTTAATGTCAACATTAAGTCACTCACTATAAAATTCTCCCCGTGTTCAGCGAGATTAAGAGGTGAATTTAGTCAACGCACGCCCAAGCGCACACATCGAGGCCACCACAATGTTTAAACATCTACTGCAGTGTATTTTAAATTTCAGATGACTATGAAAAGTAAATTCAGTAAAACAAACTTTCAACGATTGAGTTAGCGTTGCCATTTTTCCTCCAGGATGTAAAACATTTGGATCGTATTATCTTATTCTTAGCTGCTTTGGCTGGAGATGTCGATTTAAAAAAAGAGAGACAAGTGCATGTAGGGATGGGCACACACAGTAGGCGCACACACAGCCAGACAAACAAGACTGCAAGGTCTGCTGGCCAAGTGCCAGATAACCATGCCAACAGTAAACAACATAATGGAAGGTGTGTGTGCTCGTGTGTTGACATCTTTATGAAGTGCAGTGGTGGGAAGGTGGGAATTGCCCAAACACACACGCGCGCGAGTAAATACACACTGCTGAAGACGGACAAAAACTCACGTAGACTTCATCAAGTTGGTTTTGTGTGTCTCAAAAAAGATGTAGAGGTGTGCCGTAGTGGCGAAAGGGGATAATGTCTCAATTTTCTGTCTGTCGCCAAAAAGTACTCTCTCACATTTTTGTAGATTATTTCTAAAATGTCATGGAAAATGGCGTATTAGGGCCACGTATAAATCTATATTTTTTTTAGAGGGCTGGGGAAATATTCCGAGAAAAAAAACTCACAAATTTGCCACTTTATAAACTTGCAAATAAAAATGAAAAATTCTCGCAAATTTGCCACTTTATATAGTGTCAGATTTGTGAGAGAAAAAAACTCTCAAAAACTTACGAGAAATACACGTAGTGTACTACTCAGGTTTCCAAATAAGGAGATAGTAATTGCTTTAGCATAGATTAACCATTCGCATTTGCTCTTTGAACTGTTGTGTCTGGCCAGCGTCAAAGACGCCTCGCTTTGCGAAGGTCCACACTCGGACGATCAAGCATTTAAGTTAATTTGTTAAAATGTACTTGTACATTTTTTGTTTCCAGAATTATTATTTACCTATTCATACATTTTGGTTTTTTTTTTGTAAGTGTCTAAATCGATGTGTTGAATCTGCTGCTCTCCGTCATTCGCTTGCATTTACCTATTGTATGCTAGCATCTGATTGGATAGTGTAAGTCAGCTGATAGGGGATCAGGAAGTGTCTGCCTTGCTTCTCCTGCACTTGGGTCCTTCACTCAAACCCATATCATAACATCCTACTAATTTATTTCAAATGCGATTGTTTAAGCCTTGGCAGAGGTTTATACTCTCTGGGGCCTGATTTTTTTTTTTCTCGTCTCTTCTTTCATGTAATGATAGTAACAGCTGCCAACACTGCTCATTCTGAGAGATGCTCATCGTCCTATTTTCTGAAAGGATGGGAATGCACTGACTGTACTGACCTAGTAATGGTGCAACCTGTGTATGAATGTAAATGGAAAGATAATCATTTTTATTTTTTTTTTATTTTTTCTGGAGAACTCAGTATTGTTCATTCGGTAATTTTACCGATTTGACATGTCATCATCATTGCTCTCTCTTTTTTTTTTTTTTTTTTTTAATAAATAATAATAAATTTTCTAAGAAAGTACATATTGTGACGGTCAAGTCAACCATTCAGCATATTTGACCAATTACACAAGACAACATGCACATCACCCCCACTCCGACAGTTAATTGTCAACTCTGTGGCACTTCCATATACAAAAAAATGTGAAGTGGTCGAATTCAATATTTGCTCACACCACCCACAGAACACGAATGGATTTGCACATCATGCCGACTGTTTGTAAATCAGATTAAAAATCACTTTTTGCTGAAGTACAAATAAATGAATGTGGTTGTCATTGAGAAGTCGCTTGCACAGTTTGAAAATGCTTGCAAATACATTTAATTAAAGCTTCTTTTTTTTTTTGTGACACATAATCCAAGTTCAGCATTTAAAAAATGCTGTAGTGTTCTGTTATTACATTATTTTGCAAGAACAATATATGTATTGCATTTGTATACTGTATGTTTGTTTGGCTTGCATGAATGTACACTTTCTGCTCTTTGTACATTTACCAAAATGCTGTACTCCAAAATGTAAGGTGTTTTACTTATCACTGATGAAGATGGATGGGAGATCATCACATTACCTGCAAGACAAGAAAGATACATACAGTTAGACTTATAGACAAATGTGTGTTTCTTTTATGTTTACCTTGACCACTCCACTTAATGCACATACAGTATTACAAAATATAAAGACATATTTATAACTAGACAGCCTAATACGCATTATGTTGTATTATATACTGTTAATATATATTAAAATAGAAATCAAGAATATTTCTTCATAGCAGTAGTAAACAATGCAAAGCAGTCTCAATTTTGAGCAAGGCAACATTTTCTTTGAAAGCGAACAAGAAAATAACATGACAGTTGAAAGGCAGAGGGCTAATATGCTTTTTTTTTTGTTGTTGTTTTTTCTCTCTCCCTGCTTACCTTCCCTCAATTTGGCTTTACTTTTCATCTTTTTTTTTCCCCCCCAGACAGACCGGTTGCCCATTTAGTTTGGCAGCAGCAGCTAAATCCAATCTCTCTTTTACAGAGGTCCCACTGATATTTAACCCATTCACGCCCATGAGACAGGGGAATCAATCACCAGGTAAAAAAAAACAAAACAAAAAAAATGCTCTTTTACCACACGGTTCTGTAGTTGGCAGACAAGAAAAGGAAAATCACAAGAAAGAGACCGACATTAAACCCATTTACACCGTCAAGGGAAAATACTTAGGAATGGCTGATCTCAAGTTTTTGGCAACCTAGAAACAATTACTGTATACCTTTTCATGCAAATAAATGTCCATGTTGCAGGTCATTATTAACTCATTCACTGCCATTGACGGCTATAAACGTCAAAAATTCATTTGAACTATTTCTATTAGTTTAACATTTTTTCCCCACTTTTGTTAACAAGAATATGAAAACCTAGAATTTTTTTATTGCACATTTAGAACAGATATAACATTTGTGATTAATCGTGAGTTAGCTATTGAAGTCAAGCGATTAATTAATATTAAAAATTTATAAATCTGACGCGATTTGAAAAAAACTAAAGAAAAAAATATTAAAAATTAGGGGCGTCAGGCGATTACAATTTGTAATCGTAATTGATCGCATGACTTCAGTAGTTAACTCACGATTAATCACAAATGTTATATCTGTTCTAAATGTACAATAAAAAAAATTCTAGGTTTTCATAAACTAGTTGACAAAAGTGGGGAAAAAATGATAAATTAATAGAAATAGTTCAAATGAATTTTTGACATCTATAGCAGTCATTGGCAGTGAATGAGTTAATAGTTGCAGTTCAAACACATCTCTGTAGAGATGTTGAACATGTTACTAATCATCACACACCATGGCATACAAAAGATTAAATTCATAATCTGTTGTACAACATGCAAACGGCATAATTACAGGGAGACCACAGTAGAATAGATAATTAGATACTAAATTGCATGTAGCAGAGTTTGGATGATCACCACATTACAAATATGATGTCATTTAAGAATTATGCGTACATCACAAAATAGGAGTGAAGGGGGAATCAAATCATGAAATTTCACCAAAAAGAGAAAATCCGAGAATCTTTTCACATTTAAAAAAAAAACACATTTTATTTGACATTTTTTTAAGTGATTTGATATGACATGATTTGATTTTCTTACCCCTCACATTTGGATATCTAGTAAGTCATGGCAGCGGAAGCAGAGTAAAATAAACTGAATCTAATATTTTAGAACTACGCCTTCAGAAAACTGTCTATGTGACTGCAGTGTAATGTCTTCTTCACAATGCATTTAGCAGCCGTCAAACCCATTCATTGTGTACGTGTTGATGGGAAGGGACCACAGAATGGGCCGTTGCACTTCCAAATATGGGCATGCTGGCAAGAAAACCATTTCGCATTGTCACATGACTTGCAGTGCAGTGTGAAAAGGGTGGCGTAACTGTGCAGATTGGCCGTGGCCCACCATTTTGAGTCAGATTTCTTTAAAAGTCCACCAAAAAATTATGAATCAAAACTACAGCATGAGCTCATAAGTACTGTGGCTGAACTCAACTTGTATGGATCATCGGGGGGGAATGACACTTGGTGACTCGCATATCTGCAACGTTGCAATGGAGTGAACTGGTGATTCAAATTTTGAATCATAAACCATTAATAAAAATTTAAAAAAAAAAAGACAGTTTGTAGAGTTTTGCCAAGGTTGCCTGCTTTTTGAGCCTAAATAATTAGTTCAGACCAAACAAGTCCATCTACAGTATGTTGTTATTGGATGTCGCTACCATTCGCGTTCTTGTGCTGCTTGTGTATTTCAGTAAATGTAAGCACAGCACAGGTACATCCAATATGGGTCACTCCAAAGCAGTTAGATTGATATATAAATTGGATACAGAACATTAAGAATACTTTCTTTGGTCTCTCGCTGACAGAAGCAATAATATCACAAGATGTCCCGGGCTCAACAATAAATTGTAGTCCTCTCACAGCCAGTTAGCTCTCCCCAGGTGCCACTTGAAGCAAGAAAGGCTATGCATATTAACCTTGGTTGAATGAGCAGAGGCTGAGCTCTTTAATGGGCTCAGTCACTCGATTCGCCCTCCCCTGAAGAACATGGCACTGAAATTTACATACAAAGATGGTGTGTGATGAAAAGTTGTTACATAAATTAATGTACATTTATGTCATTACCTGCGCACGGATGTCATATTAGGAGTCATATTAGGAAAATGGAAAGCATTTAATTTAACATATATAATACATTTGTTTGTAGACTATTATTTCTATATTAGTAATATTTGTATGTACAAGAGTGATTAAATTCAACAAATCGGAAATGTGCGTTCTTCTGGAGCTCATGCCCTTCACAATGTTTCATGCAAATGAGTCATATAGAAATGACAATACCGTAAAAGTATAATTGCACATTTTAAATACAGACGCTCCCCTACTTAGGAACATTCGAGTTACGAACAACGGTACATACGAACATGTCTGCGCGCATGTCAAAAAATGTTCGGAAAGAGATGCTGTAAGTTAGATTTTTTATTGCGCACCTTTTTCCGAGTACTGTAGTGCTTCTTTCCGCCGCTAATACCGACGCCTGGCGCTGTGAGAGCTCACCCAGCATTGGAGGCTCAGCAACGTGTCGAGGAGGAGGAAGAAGAAGAAACGCCTGTCGCTCATAGATAAAGCCATCGCACTCTTCGAGCAGCAAGACCCAAATATTGAACGTTGCACAAAGGTTGCAAATCAATTGAATGATGCCATACAGTGCTACCGCATCATTTATGATGAAAAAAGAAGAAAACTGTGCAATCGTCGTTAGATCGCTTCTTTCGGCCAGTTTCTAGTAAATCCTCCAAGGAAGATACTCATCAACCCTCATCTTCTTCTCCGCGACCCTCAACTTCTTCCTACATTGAAGTTACGGAGGAGGAAGTAACTTTTGAAGCCCATTCCAGCGACGACGAAGAACCTCTCATGATATAAAATCCTCCTCTTCCTCCTCCTCCTCCTCCATCAAATCCTTAAGCATCGAGTACATCTTCCAAAAGTAAGTTAAACTTCATTTTATTTATCTTATTACGTACATGTACATACTGTGTGTGTCTCTCGCTCTCTCTCTCTAACATACGTAGTACAGTACTGTACGTATTCTCTTTAACCTTCGTCTTGTGTTAACTTTCTGTTACCATCTCTTATGTTAACGGGTCGGTTTCGACCCGTGTCTTAAATCAGCTGTAAAATACACTAAAAACAAGTAGATATCATCCAATTTATTTCTCATCTCTTGGTTGGCTTGTTAGGCTTCCTTATCCATGAAAATATTAGTTTTAATGTTGTTGGTGTGGGCTTCTGGACCTTTTTTGTCAATATACCCCTCGATTTCAATTAAAAAAAATTGATAAAATAAACACCAAGAGAATCATATAAATAAATACAAGGTTGTTGTGTTACCTGACTATTACTGGGGGCTATTAGAACACATCTCTTAAATTAATTTGTTTTATTTATTTATTTATTTAAATATTATTGACTATAGTAACATCTATGGTGTTACGGGTCGATTTCGACCCATGTATATTTACTTCAAGAAAAATGCAAAAAAGTATTTTTTCAGCAGTAGAACTTTAATATAAACACAAAATGAAAAGCAAGTGATATTGTGACCCTGCAGTCCAGTAGTCATATCGAGGACCACACGTTTTCCTTGTTTTTTCTCAGGAATGCCACTCGCAGCTTTGCCTGTGTAAATCTGTAGCTTCCATGCATAGCTGGTTTTTGCATCGCAGGCTGCCCAGATTTTTATGCCGTACTTCCCTGGCTTACTGGGTATGTATTGCCGGAAGGGGCGTTTTCCTCGGTAAGGGACAAGACGTTCATCGACTGTCACCTCTGGCCCTGGGTTGAACATCAGTGGAAGGAGTTGCGTCCATCTCTCCCAGACATCCCTGATGGGGGCAAGCTTGTCAGAAATTGCTCTGCTATTTCGGTTGTCAAATCTGAGGACTCTTGATATCATTCGAAAGGTCTGAAGTGACATTGTTGCCCGGAAAATATTTCTGCCTGTCGATGCGTCCCAGAGACTATCAGTGGCCTCATTGCAGGATCTGTACACTCCAGCAAGAAGAAGAACACCAATGTAAGCATCCAGATATTCCTCATCAATGTCTTTCCACATTCATCATGGACTTTTTTTCCTTCAACGTTTGTCATAGCCATGATGACTCTTTTTAGTGACAATGGCATGAATAGCTCGAAACATGTCTTGATGTCACTGACTCTTGTCACAGCAAATTGTGATTCCAGGGGTCATTTTTATGACATTTGCAGCAGCTGCCCTACCATGTACATCATGAGGTACTGAGCTCCAAAAGATCTTATCATTTTTGGATTTGAATCTTTCAGTGGGAGGCGCTTCACCACCAGTGACCCCCTCATCAGACTCATCAGATATGTCTGTGTCTTCTGGTTGATACTCCACATTGTCTTCCTCCTCAGAAACTGTGTCCTCTTCCTCATTTTCATCAAAAAGATTATCCAGAACTTGGGTCGCTGAAAATCTTCTTCTCATGTTTGTATGCTGCAAATTGGAGATGTGCACTCTGCAAGTCAAATCCATCCTTCCATCCATCCATCCATTTTCTTTACCGCTTGTCCTCACAAGGGTCACGGGGTTGCTGGAGCCTATCCCAGCTGGCTTCGGGCAGTAAGCAGGGTACACCCTGAACTGGTTGCCAGTCAATTGCAAGGCTCTGCAAGTCAAATGACCTTTCAAATGAATGAATTGACCTTACATGTCAGGACATGCCCATCTCTGTTAGTTTTGTTTTTGTGCAGGTGTACTGGAAAACACGGCAAAATGAGAATCCCCTACAGCTCACAGGATTGGGAGAGGAGCTGGCTGTCAGTGTGTTGGCTGGCAGTGCAATTATGAATCCAGTTTTGTATCTAATTATTGCTTTATAATCTTATTTTTATAACTGGGTCGAAACCGACCCTAACAACACAAATGTAACAATTTCAACCAGAGCATTTTAGAATATAGTAAAAAACTTTTTTTTTGTTTTATTTTGTTGAAATAGGGGTTCCTGACAAAGTCAAAAAGCCTTGATGAAATAAACTAATTTATATGGTTCTTTTATGCATGTTAAACCTAAAAACGGGTCGCTGCCGACCCTAACACAAGACGAAGGTTAAACATAAATTATAATACAAAATATAGCACTGAAGCAACTTACGAACAAATTCACCTTACGAACGATCGCTCGGAACGTAACTCGTTCGTAAGTTGGGGAGCGTCTGTATGTGCTTGGGGACCAGCGGTTAACCTGGCCCAAAAACCCAAAAGTGGAAGTGCAGCTCTTTTTTTAGGGTCTGTCAATTAAATGTGGGGACAGGAGGATGCCGTAAGGGTAAAAAAGTGAGGCAACAATGATAAAGTGGGTTAATATTTTCCCTCACTATCCGTGGTCAGAGCCTTGCCCCCCACATTTCCTCCTCTCCTCCCTTTCCTAAAGGAAGACAGCCAATATATGCCACAGCGACATATCCTTTCCCCAGATAATGGAATTGCCCGGCTGTAATAATAATTTGAATTTCACGCCCCGGTGGCTCCGTTGCGTGGGGTTCGACGGAGCAGTGGCATAAATTAGCCCCTATGCACTGTGGTGATCGATAACTGCCCCGTCCATCACCTATTGATCTGAGGTTGTCGAGGGAACTCGAGTATAACCTGCATCTCCACGAACACGGCGCACGCACACACATATTTTTACTCCAGGTGCAAAGTTCAGGTGCAGTACGTGTTGAGGTGCAAACATTGTTAGAATTTAAACCTTGAGTAGCCTAAATATAAAAACAGTGGCTGTGAAGGCTTGCAGACATTTGACTAAGAGGCATGCTAAGAATGTATAATAAGATTAAAATGTGTTTAAAAAAAACTGATTAACACCGCTTTCCCACTTTATGATATTGACTACTTGACATAATTTGATTTTCAGTGCTGACCTGCATGCCTAAAAAGTGTGTTGACAAAATCAATCAATGTATCTCCTTCGAACCATTTACTACCACGCTGCACCTTCTACTTTGTATTGGAAAGGCAAATAAACAAAACATGCTGAAGAGGAGCTCCAATCACCCTCGTTCAATGAACCAAAGTGTCAGACGGTAATTATAAGCGTTCAATTTGCACACGACTGCCAATAAAGGTACATTTCCAGTAGCGATAGCAAAATGAAGCTTCATGGAGCACTTGCAATATTTTTTTATACCTCTAGATGGTGTTCTTGGTGTAAACATAAAAGCTAGTGCAATGGAATTTGATATAATGTCCAGCACATCTTTAAACCAAGAGTGTTATAGAGAAGATATCACAAGTGCGCCATGAGGCTTCATGAAGCTTCATTTTCCCATCACTAATTTCCCGTCAACTATTATGCTGTGTGCCTATCTGGTGACAAAAGTAGCCATGACACAATGAGGTCATGTTGATTTCAATCCATTGCTTTGTTTACAAGCTGAGAGAACTTTAATGGCTCATCAAAGAGAGTTTATTTTTCTGCTTTATAAATAAAAACACTTTGAGGCCCAATTCTGACATGGACGGATGGAAGATTACCCATTAACACAGTCAGTAATGTTCACGGAAAACACAGCAGAGTTGTATTAAACCGCACAAAGTCTAATTAAGCAGGTATCTGAAATGAGCCACTGCGATGAAATGAGGGCACCTGGGAGCATGTCCAAATAAGCAGGCTCAGATCGGCCAAACAGGAACGCGAATGGACTCAGATCAGTGCTCTCTATGCAGTTTACATAAACACAATACAATTAAAGAAACAAATAGAGACACAAATAATCCTTGAGACAGAAAGAAGCAAGAGGTAATATTCATGACCTTTCCAGAGGTTTTTAATCTCTTTTTTTTTTTCTGGAGAGCTCAGTATTGTTTCATTCGGTAATTTTACCGATTTGACATGTCATCATCATTGCTCTCTCTTTTTTTTTTAATATATATTTTTTTAATTCATTTTTATTTTGTATGTGTGTGCGTGCGTGTGAGTGTGTATTCATTAGTTCACCTAAAACCTATTAAAAAATCCCATACCGTTCACCTAAACCGAACACTTCCAGCCAGAGCCGTGAGGCCGTCAGGAGACCCGAGGAAGGACTAAAGAAAAGAAAGGAAAGTGAGGTTTTTAATCTCAATGGGACCAAACTGGATTTAAAAAAAAAAAAAAAAAGTACAGTACGAGCGCAGCATCAGGATTGTGACCAATAATGATGAGAATCAATTCTCACTTGAGGTCTTTTCCCACAGTGTCATGTAGGCAGAGAAGTGTCGGTGAATCCGTGAGTGTCAAAAAAACAGACAACTGCAAATTGGAAGATGCCCTCTAATGAATTTGTGAGCTAGCTGGGACTTGTCTGCATATATTGTCTCTTCTAAAACATGTCAGAACCATACCTTACCACTCAATGTTGTTAATTACGCAATCTCGAAAAGGCTTAGAAAGTATTAATCGAAGCGAAACTCGCATAAGAAGTCACATCAGATTGACCTTTTAACATCAATCAGTTATCATTGAATGTGATGGCCCCTCACATGCAATTTTTCATCTTCAATAATTGCACCATTTAAAATGAATTCTCTTCAACAAGTTGGCTTAATAACGGAAACAAATCTGATCTGTGATATTTCGTGTTAATAAATAATGTTGTCTAAATGTCAAACATATATTGTTTTGGAGGTTATATCCATTTGACAGAAATATAGTGTAGATAACTAAAAGTGGACAGGCACTTGGACGGTAAAAGAAGAGATGTTGAGACGTCATGCCAGTCGTGTGATTATTTTTCTCCCAACTCTGTCCAACATATAAACAGCTGAAGGCCAAGACTGGTGTTAAGAATTCCCTTCTAAGCTTTCTCTCATACTGGGTCACAACTCCCACTGATAATCCGACAGAAACGCAAGGTGGTACAGTGGTACCTTGACTTATGAGTTTAATTTGTTCCATCAAGTCAAAATCATTTTTTTATTTAATTAAAAAAATAATAATTTAATAAAAGGGAATTTTAAATAAATTACTTGCTCATTTTGGATTTGTTCACTAAGCAGAAAGTCATGAAAGTGCAACTGTTTCTTTTTTTTTTTTTACCAAGCAATGGCTTGTATGTTGAGGCACTTGTAAGTCAAGGTTACACTCTATTCAGTGTTGCAGCAGGTTTACTGTGTAGTATTCATATGTCATGCACAGGTCTCACTAATGTGTATGTTGATATTAATTTAATGAAGAGGTTAGTGGTTTGCTTGCACAGCCAAAAGCAAATAGTTGGATGCTTTGTCAATACGATCATTTGCCCTTCAAATAGTCACCTCTGTAATTATTTTGGTAATTTGCCATGAAAACATAACATTGCAGCTGGGACAAGCTCTCGTTAACCTCCCATCTGGCTGTCTGATTTAATCAAGGATGCCATCAATTCAGTTTTACTTAGAATAGTTGTAATGATTTTTTGTTCAAACTGAAGTTCACATTTTGTATACACTCCATTGTTGACCGCAGACAACCTCAGTAAATATAGCTTTGCATGTTTTGCCAAACGTTCATTATATATTCCAATGGCATGATCTAAAAGTAATTAAAGCAAAGGTTAGGTACAGTCATTTCTGGACTATAAGCTGCTACTTTTTTCTCTTGTATTCGACCGTCCGGCTAATACAAAGGTGCGACTTATCCATCAGATCACAAGGAGGCGCACTGTAAAGGAAGCGCGAGAGCGTTAAGCAGGGCAAAACAAACCAGGTGAGCCCAAATACAGTAGGAGAGACAGAACGATGGCGAGACAATTTGCACCCTCATTATGGAAAAGAAAGTAGCAGGAACCCGGTGCGGTAACATTAAAATACCTGCCGCTTACAGTCGGGTGCGGCTTATATGTGTAACAAACTCGAGTATTCCACAAATTCAGCTAGCGCGGCTTATAGTCAGGTGCGCCTTATAGTGCAGAAATTACTCTAGGTAAAATATTGAGAATTAAAACTCAAAACTGTTAACGCATTGATCCCAATGCCAGTATTGGCGCCGATGCCGTACGTCTGTACTCGTATGCTGACCCACTAAAACTACATCTGATACGCTTTATCAGTCAAACATATTTAAATACATTTATACGTATTTGCAATTACTCGGCAGTCAAAAATGTTGTCAGTTCCACGCTTCCGTATATAAAACAGCCTTCCAAGGAAGTTATGTTGTCCCATCACGTTTGTACTATTTAAAAAAAAAAGAGGCCTGTGGGCTACTCAGGTGGTCCTTGGAGGCTACCTTTAACCACTTTGGTGACCCCTGATGTAGATGTATCAAAATCCTGCACTCACGTCCTCCGCCCATTGGAAGACTCCGCCTGCTCCTCCTTAAGGAATTCACTGCACATTGCATCGGCACTTAGTAAAAGAATGTCTCCTTGAATCATTGAAGTTGTGAATTTCTGTTCGAGTCAATCCGTCACGAACCGTGTAAAGCTTATTGAGGCTTTACAAATGGATTTTAAGACAGCAGCGATTGCTCAGTTCTCTCAACTGACACCTTATTTAGGCAGTCTATGCATCTGCTGTACATACCCGCAATCAACATTGGTATATAATTTCGAAACACTCTGGTAAGAAAAAATATTTTAAAATCAGTTTGGAACACTTATTGAAAAGGGCAAGTGGGGAAGATTATTATCCAACACCCCCGCCCTTCTCTCATAAATAACTCAGGTGAATAAATTAGCCCGTTCATTTGACGTTCAACCAGATAATTACATGGGGCATTGCAGATCTAGGAGCTCGACAGCAAGGTAGCTCTGTTCCTGGCTTGCCAATGGGATGCTAACCCAGCCATGACATTGGGCGCTCCTCATCAATCTTAATGAGGCCGACGTCACCACTGGACTTAACAATGAGACTCCCTCTTGCACATGCATGGAGACCCGAGTGACACATTAATATACATGTGCATTGGCACAAAAAAGAACTGTATATGAATGTAACAATAATATAAGTGGAGGGGGCGGGGGGGGGGGGGGGGCAACAGGTGAGCGGGAGTCGCACTAATGAAACAGAACAATAGGTGAGCAAGTAACTCCTTGAATGTACATCATTTTTAACCCTGGAGAACCCAAGAACCCTTTTCTTCTTTGGAAAATTATGAATTATACATTAAATGACTGCTATAAGTTCACTGAACATCAAAATATATGTTTTTTCTATTTTAACCCTTGTTTTTTGAACTAGCTCAGAGTTGCTAATTTATCAAAATATGTATATAAAACATACTCCTAGGCATTGTGCAACATGATATGAAATAGATTAACAAAATAAAACACAATTTTACCATCTGATGGTTTGCTGAGAAGATGGTTTTGTTTGGATTGATTTCCAGCTCAACAAAACAGCATGTTGCCAGCCATCTTGTCACCACCACTCTGGCTCATGTAAGTGCAATATTCATCCACTAGATGGCCCCATGCAGGGGTCAGAAGTGGCACTCTGAACTTTTGAAGTTAAATTTGTAAAAAAAAAATTAAAAAAAGTCTTTGTTATTTGAGTAGCAGAATTTATAGGGGCCAAATTTGACCCCGTGGGTTCTCCAGGTTAAGCATGATTCTATAATGTATCACCAAGTTCATTTGAAACCAATGAAGGGATCGGGTTGATCACATCAACACATAAGTTTAGTCACAGTGTTCACACCTGAGAAAAAAAACAAGAAGAGTCGTAGCAGCAAGACACTCTCAGGTCAGCCAGGTCCTTATTACATATCCTCCTAACACTCTCTCTATTGGTGCACTCTACTACACCGACAGCTCTCACACCACTTTGGCACTCTTTGGTGTGGGCACTAAAATTGAGCAGAAAATAAAGGTTATGGAGAAGAAGATGGCAACAGACTGGAGAATGGAAAAATATTTTTTGTTTGGTTGTCTGTAGAGTTTCAGAGAACAAGGATTTGCGTCGAGAATGCTTACGAGTGAACGTCAGTATGTTGAACAGGTCAAAAAAATATATATTATTTTTATTTATTTATTTTTTCTGGAGAGCTCAGTATTGTTCATTCGGTAATTTTACCGATTTGACATGTCATCATCATTGCTCTCTTTTTTTTTTTATTTTGAATGTGAGTCAAAAATGTTTTCATGTATTGCACACCAGAACATATCTAAGGTGACTGAATACAAGAGGAGCATTTTCTGGCTAAATAAAGAACAGACAGACAGACATTTATTTATCAAAAAGGCAAGCAGTACTATATAGGTTAAAGAGAAAGTCACGCCCCATTTTATTTTTATTTTTAGCAATAATATGTTCTATGCAACCCCACTCGTCTAAATATGGTAATTTGGTTAATATTGCGTGTGGAATAAGAGTAAAGCAGCAAAATCCAGCCGCTTTTATCCATCTCAGGGGACGGCCATTTTGCCACTTGCTGTCGACTGAAGATGACATCGCAGTTTCTCAGGTCTCAGGTAACAACCAATCACAGCGCAGCTTCATAAATCTGGTGAGCTCTGATTGGTTGTTGCCTGAGCAACAAAATGGCTGCCTCCTGAGATGGCTAAAAACGGCTGGATTTTGCTTCATAACTTATATTCCACAAACACAATGCTAACCGGAATACCATATTTGGACTAGTGGGGCTGCACAGAACATCATATCGTAAAAAAAATGTTTAACTTCCATTTTGATGCTAATAAACCACAGTAATGAACAGTTATTTTAACACTATGATCGTGTCAATCAAAACTGAATGCTTGGTACAGCTCTCTCATTATATATCTTAGAGCATAAAGTCCATTATAACCAGTAAGTACACACATATATTAATATACATTAATATGCTAGTTTATTATTGTTTTTAAAAAAATGTATTGCTGACATACAAATTTGAGTCATATTTTGCATAGAATGAACTGACAATATACCATATGTTATTCCACCCAAAATAGAAACACACACACAAAGCTTGTGTTTCTGTATGTCATACGTCCTTGGAGCAAATTGCTTCAGCAAGCTGACATCATTCAGCACCAAATTTGAACTAATTACATGAGGCAATTAAAGAATGACTAAGCCAGCAGTGATAATTACAACCTGATATGCAAGCCGCAGCCATAATGAATCTTCCATTCTGCTTGGTTGGCTTAGCCAGGCTGTGCAGTCACAAGACGGGCACACTTGTTTGTTAGCACATACATTTGCTATCATGCACCACTTAGCTTCGACTCGTAATGCAGACTCCACAAACAATTATACAACCCTTACGGGTAACGTTTGAAAATACGCAGGATCAGCGTCGTATGGTAGCAAAGCAGTGAAGCGAAAGAGAGAGCAACGCTTGAAAAAAAAAAAACGTGCCGAACGGAAAATCTGAATTACTGGGGAGGTCGGGATAATCAGCGAGGACGGAGCTGGTCTACATTAGAGAAGAACACGTGCACCTATAACGACGAGAAAAAAAAATGAGGGAAGGTGAGAGGCAGTCTGGCAGAAAATTGAGACTGCTGGCCATTTTCAACTGGCCCTCATCCCTCTGGGTTTATAGCCCGTGAAGCCTCTTGTCATTGGGACTCGTCAGAGGGCCAAGTTAACGGGCCTTGTCTTCGCCTCAGCAGCACACAACATATTCCTCTTCATCATTAACCGACCTCCACAACATCATCATATACAGCTGATGTGAGTTAGTCTTCAAGAAACGAGTCACAAAGCCAAACTAACATCAAATCTGGCATGTCACACATGTTGTAAATACTTAAATAGCAGAAATGAAAACAAAGCAAAACATCAGACATGTCAAGTGGACATTAGGGATGTAACGAGATACAAACGCTACGATACGATATTCTCATGAATATCACAGGCAATCATTTTTACAATATTGTGTGGAGGTTGGCCAAACTCTCGATTAGGTATAGATCGATTATTGCTGCCGATATTCAGCATTTTGACAAATATCGTCATCGGCCATTTTGAAGAATCATATGGCCAATAATAGATCCATTTTAAAAAAAAGTGTTTAGGGAAAGAAATACAAACTTCAGAAACTAATTAGTAAATTTCATAGAGGCTGCTGACCCTGGGAACTTTCTGCACCTTTTATTTTTGTTTAAAGTTAAAACTAAGAAAAGTACAATTTTAAAACTTTATTTACGGTAGAACACAATAAGGAGCTATTTACTTAAGTTTTTGTTTAACTTTTGAAGACATGCTACTTCCCATGGGAGATCACTGAACTTTTTGTTCGATTTTTAAAACAAAGATGTCTATTGACTAAGATAAGTTTTTTTTAAACTCCAATATTTTACAAACCCTAAAAGTTATTCAATAAACATACACTTGATTAAAAATTAAAAAAATAATTAAGAGCTGGCGTTTGTATTTTTTCAAATTCTGATGCCAATATTTTCTCTTTTAGTGAAAAAAAGCTCATAGTGAAATAAAAAGCAAAATATTGTGTTTATGTACATAAAAACAGCAGTGACAAATGTGTGGAGGAAATCAAACATGTTATGTTCCCCTTCATCTGGCGATTAGCATAGGTCTTCAATGTAGGCGGCCAAAACATGCCTAATTAAAATTAAACTATACTAATAAACCAACCACTAGAGGGCGCTGAAACTTCACAAATGGAAAACATCCTATATATGCTTGTTTTAATATTGTAACATGACAACGAAGATACTGTGGCAAACTTAATATTGCATTATTGCCGTTATCGTTACAGCCCTAGTGGACATGACGCATACTGTTCATGCTTGGCCATTCAAACGTACCTGGATAATTCACCACAACGTCTGTACTGCGATCCTGAGTGACATGGGCAAAGATGTGAACATTGAAAAATAGAATTGCAATTTCTTGGTCAAAATGTATCAATCAGAGTGCAGCATTGTTTAGGTAAAAAAAAATAACAATCTGAACATTGATTGGCCGCAATTTTCCATCACGTGATTGGATAAAGACAAGGAACATGAAAACAAATGTTTTCATGATTGCAAAAAAACAATGGAGTTTTTTTTTTTAGTTGAGTATAAATTATTTTTTTCTTCTTCAGAAAACAGAGTTGAGAATTCAGTTTATAGTGATAAATGTCAAAATTAGGCTCTCACAATCTTATCTCTTACATCTATATGAGCTACAGCCACTCAAACCTAACTCGGGATAAATGAAGTCGTAATTTCCATTTTAGATGGTTTTGGTTTCACATCACATGATAAATTTACTTAAATATGTATTTATTGTGCTAGCGAGAGGAGCTTTTGCCAGCGTTGTTGTTGGATAATCAAACTAATTGTATGCTTAAAAAAACAATACTTTAAATCAAATGATTCCAGAAAATGGTGTAAAACGGTCGATAAATTTGTCAAACTTTAATTAAAAATTTTTTTTTTAAGAGTTTCACATCCAAGAATAATACGGCGGCCCAAGGAAGTTTTGAAGTCTGTTGAATATAATTGAAAAGAAACAACACCTCATAAGTCAAAGTCACACAATGAGTGACAATGTTAGAGCAATTCAGCCCTGAAATGTTCTCAAAGGTACCAGTTTCTTACACCCTCAATCTCCTCCCCTGTTATAGAAGATTCAGGCAGGTTGTTGTGGCAAAACACTGTTTATCTGTTGGTAATCACTGCCTTTGCCTCTGTGGGGACAAATAGAATCCAATCAGTCTAGCAAGGGACTGACAGGGTCACAGGCCTGACTCAGTGGCCGGCTAACCATTCATCAGTGTGTCAAACGGAGGGGTGGCCTAAACCCGTTGCGCCAACAGATCTGTCTTGTGTGTCGCTGGTGCTAGACAAGACGTAAAGTAATAGTTGGACAGATGCGAGTAAGAAGCGAGAGCACAGACCTCAACCAAGGCCTCACCTTATATCAGCTCCAAAATCATAGCTTTGATCAATCGGTCAAATAATTGAAAAATTCATTTAACTTGAGCAATTAAAGAAAGGTCGAAAGGCAAAGCTCTTGATTTACCGGTCGATCTACGTTCCTGCCCTCACCTATGGTCACGAGCTGTGGGTCAACAAGAACAAGATCCCGGATACAAGCGGCCGTAATGAGTTTCCTCCGCAGGGTAGCCGGGCTCTCCCTTAGAGATAGGGTGAGAAGCTCGGTCACTCGGGAGGGACTCAGCGTCGAGCCGCTACTCCTCCACGTTGAGAGGAACCGGTTGAGGTGGCTCGGGCATCTGGTTCGGATGCCTCCTGGACGCCTCCCTGGGGAGGTGTTCCGGGCATGTCCTACCGGCGGGAGGCCCCCCGGGGACGACCCAGGACACGCTGGAGAGACTACGTCTCTCGGCTGGCCTTGGAACGCCTTTGGATCCCGTCGGAGGAGCTGGGTGAAGTGGCCGGGGAGAGGGAAGTCTGGGCTTCCCTGCTAAAGCTGCTGCCCCCGCAACCCAACCCCGGATAAGCGGAATTGAAGACGGACGGACAATTAAAGAAGTTTTTTTTTGTTCGTTTTTTTTAACTCTTTGACTGCCAAAAACGTTAAATAACGTTTAGTAAAATCCTATGGAGGAGTGCCAAAGACGTTAAAAGACGTTTGTTTCAAAACAGAGGTGAAACTAACCATTTTCTATTGTTGATTACTCAAAAACGGAATAAGGGAGAAACAAACTTTCTGATGAAAGATGAGAGTCCAATCTTTCATTTGGTAGTATGTGTGTTTCCATAGTCCAAACACATAATTTTCTGTGGACCTTGAAAGATCAGTCAAAAGATCAGTCAAAATGCTTAAATCGGCTGGCACCCACGGCATCCCTTTTCTGAAAACGTCTGGCAGTCAAAGAGTTAAGTGTACGGTACTAATTTTTGATTACATGCACGTTCAAAATGGAAGGCTACAAACTAGTAGACCTTATTCAAATTTGTGTATCAGAACTAAAAAGTACACTTAAAACATCATCTTGGTCTATGTTTTGACTGTGACATTGGAACCCAGGTTGACGAGTTTATCTGTGTAGTGCAGGTAATTATTTAAGCATTGGCAGCATTATGGGCTGTTAGCATCAATAATTAAGTCCTTATAGGCAGTCAGTGTGCTCCCTTGAGATTTAGGAGGCCATAACCAAATGGCCCCGTGACTACTGGCCTGTTGACAGGTCACAAATGAATGGCCTGCTGCATTTGAATGCATTATAACCGCATGTATAGGCATTCAGTTGTATTTCGCATACAGAGACACACGTTTGAAGTCATTTGGTTATTAAGGAGCAGTTTAAAACTATGGAAAGATGAAAATTGGTTGCTTAATAGTAAAGTGACAGATGTTTACAGATAAGTAGAAGAATTGACTACTTTAGATCTTCCAATGCTCTCAATTTAAGTTTGGACTTATTTTGAGGACACAGCGTTTTCTTACTTGACTGGAAAAGCAAGTGTTAATTTTTTTTAGCTTTTTTTTTCATGACTCAATTTGCCTCTGTTTCTGCCCAGATCTGTTCTATTTTCTAAACAATTGGGCTTATAAATTTCACTCATTGAGCTTTCTGTCTGTGTGTTGCATAATGTTGCGAGGTGGCTGTTGGATTCCACAAGGTGTTATAAGTTACACAAAGTTAAATTTGTCTTCATGGTTTGTAAATATGGCCACTAAGTACTTTATACGTGGGGCTTGGGCACCATAGGATGTTTGTGTCCACTTGGAGGCCAAACACTTCCACCGTATTGGTGGTTGGAGATTACCTCCTGAACACGACAATGGCTCTTTAGTAAGGACACTTGAAACTGAAAACTGCTCAGGAACGCAACGTTGTTGTCATCTCTTCCTTGATAAATGTTGTAGTGTTGGGTAATTGGATGCTGTAATGCATTTACAGTCTAAGGGTTTAAACTGATTTGTTCCTTTGAGGGATGAATAAAACATAGAATAGATTATTTATTCATTGTACACTATTAGAAGTTTAGAACACACTGTACTGGGTCGTATGATGCTTGAAATTAACATCATTTGTTTTCTAGGACTTCAATGTTTCTGTATAAGAATCTTTTGGGTATCTTACCACCCCCATGTGTTTCTGCTTTGAGAACAATTAGTGTAATTTTCTACGTCTGCGAGTAATTGTATCCCAGTGGAAAGGACAGTTTGATCAAGTCCAATACATACAAGTGAAAATCAATATAGCAGTGAATAAAGTCAGATTGAGAGTAATTGAACTAATCACACACTTCCAATTAAGTGGGAAAAATCAAGTGCGATTTGTATGTTTAACAGGGTAAAAGTCACTATTAATGTAACTTGTAATCTAATTTAGTTACTTTTTTGGGCAAGTACAGAGTAATTTAACTAATTGTATCCCAGTGGAAAGGACAGTTTGATCAAGTCCAATACATACAAGTGAAAATCAATATAGCAATGAATAAAGTCAGATTGAGAGTAATTGAACTAATCACACACTTCCAATTAAGTGGGAAAAATCAAGTGCGATTTGTATGTTTAACAGGGTAAAAGTCACTATTAATGTAACTTGTAATCTAATTTAGTTACTTTTTTGGGCAAGTATAGAGTAATTTAACTAAATTACTTTTTAATCAGTAAAGTAACTAAGTTACTTTTTCAAAATAACTGTAGCAACACAAGCAGTAGCTCATCTGGAGGGTCGCTTTTTTATGTTTTTATTTTATTTGTATTCATTTTTTGCAACAAGAAGTTGGCGAGATGCTAGTCTGCTTCTTGACTACGCGGACAACAAGGCACTTACTCCCTCCCGGCGCGCCCCCCCCAGCAAAAGTGATACAGCACTGTTCGCATGCCTCATTCATGCTGACATCTTTCCTTGCATGCCTGTGATCTGGTTCTCTGGGTATTGTGCGACACAAATACAATACAGCAGAGTGTGATATTTATTTACCCTTGAGGGATTTTAAGTACGGAAATGATTTTTATTTTCATTGCACATACTGTTGCCCTTTTACCCAATGACAATCCACATGTATGCAGTAATACAATTTTTGCTGAGAAGAACTTTACACATCTGAGGTACATTGGCATGATTTGGCAAGGAAAATCTACAACACAGGCAGAACAGGTGGATGTGAATTCCCCAGCTGTGCATCCCATCACAGATGTAGGGAAGCTTTCCGGCAAGCTGTCCTCTTGGGGAAAAGATGGGTTCAAGAAGTGACTTGGAGTTGAAACTGTCACCACTCCAACAGCTGCCGAGTCTTAATTCCCAAAGGACTCATTTCATTGTGGTAATAATTCAGATTAGCTTGATTACATTAATCAACTACAAATGTGTTGTCATAGATGATCACATTGTATGCCAGCATCCTCCACGTTTATTATCCTGTATATAAGCTAAAGAAGTTGACGCCGCAGGAGCTCATAATACTACAGTATAAAGTTTTCTAAATAGATTATGCATGTCTGACGGGAATTGCTGAAATAATACATACTCGTGAAACAAGCTTGTGGTCAGCAGTTGTGTGCTAGCATGGCAACTTTAGAGTGCCTCATTGTCACAGCGTGCAAAAAAAAAAAAAACACACAACAACTGAGTGGATGATGGTCCAGTAATAAGAGGCTATAAGTGGATATCTTAATAGGTCAAATATGTAGTTCAGGGCTGCAAATAATGACTATTTTAAAAATCGATTAATCTGTTGATTATTTTGTTGCCGAGTCAGGTTTTTAAAAAACACGTTTTAATATGCATCCCCTTATTCAAAAACAGGAAATTGTTTTAAATTAACAGTGCAGAAAACATAAATGAATTATGATTCAGTTACTGGTTTGGGCCATAAATTTTTGTTTTCCAAAATAAAAGCAAATGGTTTATTTTTATTCAAGACAAAGATAACCGGTCTGCTATTATGGAGAACAACAAAAATCTGGCAATATTTACTTTTTAATTTTTTTCAGATTGTAGCGCTGGACACCAGATGTTAATAAAAACACTAATGCAGTAGACATTCATTTTCACTTCACAGGAGCTTTAAAAGTTGATTTCAAATGTGTTAAGCTTCACAGTTTTTCCAATTTTTATTTTCATTATACCCTCTAAACTATGTACCTATATTCCCTTTTGTCCACACCAAAGTTCATTTTTTACGTATATTAATTTCCAAAATCAGCCTGCCTAAAAAAGTCGTATTCCATGTGGCATTGGCTACTTGAATGGTTCTCCCAGTGAGACATTTATAACAACGCAGCCTTTTTAGTCACTGAGTTTGTCATTCATCTCGGAGCTGGCACTGACACACAGGGGTTCGGATTCAGCTTTTAACAGCCCACCCGATTCCCTCACACGAAAACAACACAGTGTACTCATTAGCACATCCCCAAATGAGTGTCAATAATCCAAAATCATTATAAAGATCGAGTCCAGCTGAAAGGTTAGCTATCCATTGTGTCTTGGGAAAGCTGTGGCCTTTAGAGGTGAAACCCTTAAGCCGCGTCAATAAAGCAGCAGCGTTTAGGTCATGAGCCCGGGGAGAACAGCAAATGTTAAGAAATATTGTAAACAACAAAACAAGGGTTTCACAGTGCTATTTTAAATTTGCATATTCTTCTAACTGTGGATCGCTGGTTAAATCCCTAGCGATGAATAGAAAAAGCAATCAGTTTCCACTTGTCCAACTCTCTTGTTATTGCTATTGTAGATCATGTCAGCAAGCATCTGCTCTGGAAATGCAAGTGAAAATTAAAATGAGCAGCCAACGCTCTCTGGAGTTTCTCAGAGCAGGCTAGATCTTCTTTATGGTTCAAAAGTTGTTGCAAACCGTCATTTGTATGTAAGGTTCGCTGCTTAAAAAAAGAAAATCATCTCAAAGTCAAACTGATAACGACACTGCAATAGAGGAAATGAAAAATGGGGCCATATATTGTAGCTCAAAATAACCGAAAACAGCAGCAAAAAAAAAAAACCACACAGATAAAAAAAACACACAACTATTTTCACAAACATACACTCACTAGACACTTCATTAAGTTTAAGCAGGTCAATAAAAGGAAAATACAAAGATTCATATTAAGAATTTGAAGGACTGCGTTGAATAGCAGCAGTTGCACATTTCTGTGCAAAGTCCCAAAAGTGTGTAAAATATCTGCTGCTTTCATAAACTGACAGAGTGGCTGCAATATGAAACAGAAGCCTCTGCTCCTCCTTGACAGCGCAGCGAGAGAAAAAATTTCCTCTCAAATCATGACAAATCACTTTGCCGTAGCAAAAGGTACAGAAGCAATAAAGGTTTTGATAACTGTGAAGGTTGAAGAGGAAACAAGTAAACGTGGAAAAACAAAACCTCACTGACGGGGAGCAATGTGTGATTGTGGTGTAAAGTTGTAGCTATTAAAGCATGGCTGCTCTTGCCTGTGACTACAGTAGAACAAGAAGCGAGCCTCCACATTTGTAGATGGATTGATGAAAATCCCCTTGACAACATAAAAATACCATAAAATTCAATGAAAATCAATGGAGTTTTCCGACACCGCCATTGCTTACTGTTTGACACAGAAAAATGAAAGAACCGTCAAGGGGACGATTGAATCCCGTTCAAGTACGCCTCTACTAACCTCCTGCAAGCGTACAACAAAAAGTATTACTTAATGCCAAAGTCATATATTGGATTTATATTTGTTCACCATTGCTCAATATGGACCAACAATGTGATACTGTATTTTATTTAAGTGACTTCATGACATTTTTGCCAATAGTGTAAGGGGTTGTAAATGTGAATTATATGGAAATGCAATTAATTAGTTGGGTCTAGAGTAGTCTTTCTTTCAAGACCACTTTTTAAGGGTCTCTGTTTCGTCCCGGAATCGATGAACCGAAAACTAGTTACGTTTGGTTTTCAAAACCATAAGGAGCTCATTTGTAAAGCGACATGTAAGCGCAAACACTGTCAGTGGGTCAGGTGGCTTGATGTCAACGTTGTCATTCACCATTTATTTATTGTGGATTATTCTCAAATTGGTAAGTTATTAACCAGCTTTTCATAAGGTAGTGGTTGTTGGCTGGCTAATGTTGACGTTAGCTAGCTGTGTAGGCTAGCCTATTTTGTTTTTCAAATTACCTTTAACAATGGTATTTTATTAGGGCTCATCCTACAGAATTTAAATCGGGCGATTTTATCTTAAAAATCCAGTAATTTCTGGACTACAAACCACGACTTATTTCACTTGCATTCGGCCCTGCGGCTAATACAAAGGTGCGGCTTATCCATCACAATAGGTCGCACTGTAAAGGAAGCACAAGAGCGTCAGGAAGAGCAAAACAAACTAAGTGAGCCGAAATACAGTAGGAGAGCGAGACAAATTGCGCTCTCATTATGGAAAAGAAAGTAGCGGGAACCCGGTGCGGTAACATTAAAACACCTGGTGCTTACAGTCGGGTGAGGCTTATATGTGTAACAAACTCGAGTATTTCTTCAATTTAGCTAGCGCGGCTTAAAGTCAGGTGTGCCTTATAGTCCAGAAATTACTGTAGTAAAAAATCAGCAAAAAATAAAAACAAAATATGGGCCAATTATTTTTGTGCACATTAGCACACTACAACACAAGACAAAGATAATGACAATCACCCCCACCCAAAACAGGTGTAAAATTGACCAATTTCACTAGTTCTAAAGGTAAGCTACAGGACAAATTATTGTAAAACAGTCAAATGTTGTGTCATATCTTTATTGTTGTAAACAGGCTTTAAAAAAGGGTTTGCTACCTGGTGACCCCTGACCTAAACTATTAATATAGGTAATAATAATAAAAATTGACGAAGTGTCAATTATTCCCTTTTTTTTTTTTTTTTTTTTACAGGAGTAGCACAATGCCCAATGGTTACATCCATGCTAAACAGTATTGAGTAAATGTAGAAGAGTTTATTAGCAGGTAAAGAACAGTCAATGCCCACATCTCTTATCCATTTTTTTTTTAAAAAAAATGCCAATTTTTCAGCTGGTAAATAAAATAAAATGAAAAATAAAAGGTGGAGAATCAAGTGAAGTCATTGGAATCCCAGATGGACATTGGAATACATTACATGTTGGCATGCCTCAACAATGACATCAGCTGTCGCTTGGCCACAGTGCAAAGCAGCTTGTAGTCGTGTAAATAGCTGCTTACAGGCACTTGGATGCATGTTAGCTTAAGCTTCTTTTCTTCAAACATTTCGGCCCAAAATGGACCCTTGTTTATCCCAAAGGAAAATAACAAGATGGTGGACAGATGGACACGCAGACTCATGCTACAATATGTGAAAACAGCCTTATGATAGCCTCTGTCCGCCTGACGCTCTCTTATTATCTGACTGGGATATTTTCATCCATCCATCTTTTTAACCGTTTAGTCCTCATAAAGGTTCGCGGGGGTGCTGGAGTCTATCCCAGCTGGCTTCGTGCAGTAGGCGGGGCACACAGAGACAAACAACCATCGGGATATTTTCAAATGATTGCACTGATTGTGAATAGGAAAGCAGTGGGGTTAAGTTCAGTACCTTCAACGAGGTTAAGAACCACTGCTTTAAACGTGATCAACTACTGTTTTTCAATGCCAGTGAGCAGAATAATGATGTCTGGAGGAGTTGCCATCGTGGAGATCTGCATGCATTTACCTCAATTCCCCACACTTGTCATAGCATTGTTTTTCATTAGACTGCAAACTTGCACATCTGCTGTTTGCAGCTTAGTAGTGCAGTCCATTTTTCCTCATTTGCTTCAAGACATGATGAATTACTCATCAATTATGCGCAATCAAACCAATTATTAACAATCCACACAAGGTCTAAGACAAGTCTTATCAAGGGATGTACTTTCATCAGACTAAATCCTAGTGCTTATCTTGTGAAATAAAATAAAAAATTGTTAACGAATAAAAAAATATATATTTACTGTGCATTGATCAGCATTGTACCCAAACTAAGCTATGGAACTCATTCTGAAATTCTTCCTTGAAGACCGTGTAAGAAATGCACTTGTATCATATTTATATTCATCTTAACACGTGGGCAGTATTTTATTTTGAAATGGCTTGGTCAGAACCAACAAAAAGCCCAAAAATGGTCAAAATAACGCCTAGGGGTTAATATGCCAAATCAGCTTAGAGCAGGGGTAGGCAAGTTCGGTCCTAGAGAGCCGTAGTCCTGCATGTTTTTGATGTCTCCCTCCTTGAACACAGCTGGGAGGCTCCTGCAGAACGTAATTATGAGCTGATGAGGGGACACCGAAAACATGGAGGACCGAACTTGCCTATCCCTGGCTTGGAGAGCGACTCTCGTTGTATTCCGTATTGAGGTGACTGGGCCATTACACGATTCCTTCCAACCATCATCTGCCTGCGTTTTCACCAGACCGCCTCCATGCAAGCCTACATCTGCCCTGAGGACATGCTGCAGGGACACCCTATCATCTCACAGCATATGTTGTCATCATAGTACTAAGGTACAATGTACCAACAGTTGCGAGGACACAATGAGACACCGACAAATGCAACAACATCCAAGTCAAATTCTATAACCTTGGAGGGCAGAGGAGTTTCAAAAAGCTGTGTCAAACTCCTGTGATGACAGAGGACATGAGCCGAGATAATAGGAGGATAAAACTGTAAGCACAACAAGGAGGAAAGCAAAATAAACATTTCAGACTTCAGAAGGCTTGTGCAAAGCCTCTGAAGAAGTTGATGCAGACACATAATTTAAGAATATGGTGTTTTCACTGTCACTTTCCTTTCTTTTCTTTGGTCCTTCCTCGGGTCTCCTGACTGCCTCACGACTCTGGCTGGAAGTGTTCGGTTTAGGTGAACGGTATGGGATTTTTTAATAGGTTTTAAGTGAACTAATGAATACACACTCACACGCAGGCACGCAGGCACGCAGGCACGCACATACAAAAAAAATAAAAATAAAAATAAAGGAGAGCAATGATGATGACATGTCAAATCGGTAAAATTACCGAATGAACAATACTGAGCTCTCCAGGGAAAAAAGAAAAAAGAAAAAAAAGAATACGGTGTTCTTTTAAACTCAAGGGGGGTTAAAATAGTTCAACAACGATGATTTTACGGCCTATCAAGATGATGTATTTATTTATTTATTATCATTCATATTTAAACCAATAACAAAACAGTAGGTTGGTTATTATATGTATTCCACCACAGGGGGCAGAGATGCATTTCATTATTGTAAAGATCACGCTATGGAGATTAAGTGGAGAAGTGCTCAGATGGTCTCAGTTGGCCATCAGATAATCCGTTGGACACATGCAAGCAAACATGCAGATGACAGCAAATACACAGCCAAGAATCCTATCCAAGAGACACTTAACGGTTTTAAAATTGACTCTGAGAAATTGTCAATCAAGCATCTGCTTCACTTCTAAATGATTCCCATCTGAGTCATTCCAACAAATTATTTCCACTCCTTTTCTTTGGATTCTTCTGTTGAGGCGCACAGGTGAGCCGAGCTGGACCCCATAACCGGCTGACTACAGGCGAGAGGCAGGGGTACTTCCTGGACTGGCCGCCAGTCAATCACAAGGCAATAATTTAATTTCAAGCATGCACGCCCACACGCACACACACACAAACACATATAGTTGAGAAGGCACTGGTTACTGTGGTAACAGTTCTTCCCCCCTGCCATCATGCAAAACCATGGCTGAACTTCACACTGTGTAAAAAGCTTTCCACTTTCCACTGATTTACTCTTTCAGTGTTGGACAGGGTCGCGATGAAACACAACATATAAAAAATATTTCAGTGTAGTTACAGTGAAGGCTTACTGTACGCACGTAGCTGAAAGAAAGGCTCAAGTATTAGCGATGTGCAGTCATAAGTTTGTAACTGTCAACAAAGTTGATCATGACCAATTGACCATGCTAGCGCACTTACTTAAACGGAAAGTCAGCCCCCCAATTTTTGGGAGACAATAATATGTTCTATGGAGCCCCACTGGTCTAAATTTGGTATTTTGTTTTATATGTTAAAATATGTTAGCGGAATATGAGTTTAGCATCAAAATCCAACCGTTTTTTATCCATGTCGGGGCGGCCATTTTGCCACTTACTGTCGACTGAAGATGACATCAATGTTGCTCAGGCAACGACCAATCACAACGAACCTGTTTTCTGAAGCTGAGCTGTGTGAAACCTGAGCAACTGTGACGTCATCTTCAGTCGACAGCAAGTGGCAAAATGAATAAAAATGAGATGGATAAAAATGGCTGGATTTTGCTCCGTAACTCTTATTCCACAAATGTGATATTAATCAGAATGTCATGTTTAGACTTGTGAGGTCACATATAACATATTATTATCAAGAAATGTTTAAGGTTGACTTCCACTTTAACTAGCCTCTATGTAGCACAAGTTAGCTTGATCAGATGTTGACCAGACGTCCCGTTTGGCTGAGTCCTGATTTTGAGCGGCCATCTTGCGTTGCCCCTTTTTTTCTGTGCTCATACAAATACATTGATTTCTGTGTTGCGTTTTCACATTTTCTGCCTTCACGGCAAAATATCACAGTTTATGCCGTACGATTGTACAAATAAGTCATATGTAAGTCAGTTACTGGAATGACAACTACTTTCTGCTTTCGCATCTAAGAATTATGTAAAACTTAGCAGTGCTGTCGTAAGTCACTACAAAAAAAGCTGAGCTCTCTGGCGGTATATTTCCATTTACAATGCGTGATCGGAATGCGAACGGTATGGCTGAATGGTTAAGAACCACTTATTTAGACATTTCAGGTATGAACTTATGGCCACATGAGTTTCACACTGGCCACCCCAATGAAAAATTTCTGGCTACGCCCCTGTCAATAGCTATCAGGACCGAGTAAAAAAGGTTAGATAATGGTGAGTGCACTGCATTGACTTGTTTAGCGCTGTTGAAAAGTCAACCAAGATAGCATTTAGCATTAGCGATTGATGCACATGTCAGTAGTCTTTCCCCCAAGATTGACTTGCGATGACATTTGGTGAAATTGTAGTGTCCCAGCTTTTTCATTTTGAAAATGTGGTCACGCTAAGATATTGAAATGGCAGATTGGTTTGGTACACAATGCAGTATAAAGCTGTACAATATAAAAACGTCTACTGTACAATATAATACTCTTGCGGTAATCTTGTACGGTAGTTTCTTTCTTTCCACTTGGTGCTCAATAATATGATTTTGCCATGCGGGGGCCACCACTGCGCGGCGGACTGTGTCTAGACGCGCTGGTCCACTGCCAGACGCGCCAGCGAAGCTGCAGGGCATCTCTTAACTACATACTCCTTTGATATAGTGCTTAACTGATTTTCTTTTCTAAAAAGGTATGATCAAGTTTTACAAAACTTTTCCTGACAATTTACTCTGCAAATTATTTTGAAAGTTAACATGACTCGAATTCCATTGGTTATGTGTGCAATAACAGGCGACTAACTTAATTGACTGTTTTTGGGATGTGCATTACCATTCTGGTCACGTATTTTTAAAAGTTCCCCTACGGCATTTCATTGTGTTGCAAAATTCCACAGCTGTCACGAATGACTGGTGTCGTTAATAGAATTTGTTAAAATTCATGTCTACTCTTTTCCCTGGCTTTTGTCACATGTGCCTTAGACCATGCAACTTAAGTGTCACATTGCCCTCTGTCTGACCCTCCACTACCACTATATGGCTCATAAACCTCAATGTGTCTCACCCGCCCAATGCCCCCCCCTCCAACCCTCACCACCATTCATGTGTCCCCATCCAGCAGCACCTCAGTGGGTCCAGTGGTGGCCTCAGCCACTTCAACACAACTGACCAAACTCAATTACATGTGCCATTTATCTCCACTGGGGATGTTTGGCCCCGTGGCTTGAGTATAAATCTTTGGTCCCAGTCAATAATCTATTCTCCAACTCATCCAAGGGCCCCCTATTGTTATTTGACATCCGTTTGGCAGTTGAACGATGAATAGTAGGTGGGCAGAGTGGGTGGGAAAATAGAATCGAGAGAAAGTAAAGTGGTAGGAGGTTATGGGAGACCGTGAGGCCAACAGTCATCCATCTACCAAATGACTTCACAGTTCATTGTAGGTTGTATTGTATCCCGGCATCACACATAGCCAGTAATAAGCCATAGCAGTGGGTTAGTAAGGTCACATCAGGTTCCCCCAAAAAGTCTCAAGGCAAACAGGTATAAAACATTTTGAAACTGCTGCTGGAAAACTTCTAGACCACATCTAGAACAACACAAGTTAAGACATCTCTAAGGAACAAACTTTCCAAGAATAACAACTGTCCTAGCAGACAGTCTTGCGGTGCTTCAGTCATAGGGGATGAGCCTGATTACCCCAAACATGGACAGTAAACACTAACAAACTGCAGGATCAGATGTCAAACCAAACCTATCACATTGGCTGGATAATTACAGCAGATACAGTGGCATGGGCCGTTGTTGTGCTTTCCCTTATATTGTAGCCAAAGCGATCTAATTAAACCATGAAAGGGCATATTCATCCTGTTGTCTGACAGTCCACTGGTGATGGATGGGATAATGAGTTTCCTGAAGAGCAACAGACTGGGATAATGAGTTTTATCCAGGAGAGGCTCAGGGGGTACTCAAGGGGAGCTACTGCAACCCAAGCTTGGTGACAAACAACTCAAGACTTTCAGTCAAGTATGAATGTAGAAGAAGAAATTCCAAGACAACAAAACATTTTGTTTTGGTACGAATGAAAATGGACAGGCTGTTCAGCATAGCAAGTAAACAATCTATGACTGTGCATGATGATGAGGCTGGGTTCTGCTATGAATACATTTCTGAAGGATTGTTAGCTCTGTGTATAAGTCAATGGCACATATCTTCAAATCTTAAGCAAAATGTTATTTTGGTCGAGTAGCTTTATTAGATTCAATTTCAAAAGTGTGTGCTCAAGACAGGACCGTCCCGTTTTTTTTAGCCTTAGGTCGCACATCCCAGTGGTTCGCAAACCTCATTGTTTTGTCCCGTGTATTACGCAGGTCCCATCGCGGCATCTAATCACAGTTGTCATAGCAATTCATATGATTAAAAGTCAACTGTTAGAGTCATTCCTATTTACTCCCTAATTCACATTTGTGTTCTCATTTGCATCCGCATCTTAACATTGACGAAGATTGACTAGGGATAAATTTATTATTTATTATTTATTATTTATTATTTATTATTTATTATTTATTATTTATTATTTATTATTTATTTATTATTTATTATTTATTATTTATTATTTATTATTTATTATTTATTATTATTCCATTTTCAGCGAAATTGTAGCGTCTCAGTTTTATACTTTGAAAATATGGTAAAGTTACACATAATTAATCTATAAAGAGGTGGATTATGCTTGAAAGAAGGCGCGTTACACGAGATATGGATTGAACTTGAGTGACCTTAAAGACATCAAACACTTCAGGGATGAATTACAACGCAAATTGTGAGAGAGGCCCTCTCACAAAGGTCCAACCTCTGACCTCACAAATGTTCAACAACTTCCACAGAGTCTATAGAAAATTGTCACGGGATAGCATTAGCAATCACACACATTGTGTAATGTTAGACACTGTAGGACAAAGACATGAATAACTCATTTACTGCCAGTCCAGTAAAATGAGTCTTTGACGTCTTTAGCCATCAAATGGCAGTGAATAAGATAATGACAGAGGCAAGTTGTCAGCATATGAATTTTTTATTTATTTTTTTTTTGAAAAAGTGAATTGGGGAAAGGACACATGGAGCAACCTAATGACATGGTCTGTTCTACATGGCGACAAGCAAATCAGTGTGACAGAATGAAGCAAAGCCAGCAACTTTACAGTGGTCATAAAGGGACAATGAAGAGACTTCTTACTGCCGCTTTATGTCAGTTGGCAACTGCCGCTGGTTCCAGCATGTGCCAGTTACGGGCAGGCACAGGAAACAACAGTCAGAGAAACTCTCTCAACTTGTTTACCGAGATGCACAATGTATCACAGTATGGGGGGGGGGGGGGGGGGGGATCAATTAAACGGTTAAAACATGAAGAATAAAATGATCTCTTAAAGAAGTATAAAAGCTACAGATTCAGCTAGTAAACTTCCCAGTTATTTTTATTGCGCAGTAGTGTTGTATTTATGTAAATATCAAATAGATAGATGATTTTTTTAAATTGAGATATTTAAATTGCAAAATGTCTCCATTTATGTGCCTGCCTGGATACACCATATAATGTGATTATTAAGGGGATATAAGCACATGCATGGTTATTACATGCTCTCTTAAAGGGGAAGTCAACCTCGCCCAAAACATTTTTGACAATAATATGTTCTATGCAGCCCCATTAGTCTAGATACAGTATTTTGGTTAATATTGAATTGGTGGAATATGAGTTAAGCAGCAAAATCCAGCAGTTTTTATCACTATCAGAAGGCGGCCATTTTGCCACTTGCTGTCGACTGAAAGTGACATCACTATTGCTCAGGTCTCAGGTAACAATCAAAAGTAGCTCAGCTTCAGAAAACAGGTGAGCTGTGATTGATCATTGGGTGAGCCCTGAGCAACTGTGATGTCATTGTCATTCAGATAGCCAAAATGGCCGCCCCTTGAGATGGATAAAAATAAAAAATAAATGTCATTTTTTCACATTTATGGGATGAAACTGAATGCAGACTTCCCAAAAATGTAAAATAAATTAATTAATTAATTTTAAAAAATTACAAATAAAAAAAAATGGACATAAGTGTTTTTCACAGGACAGCGACAAAATGTAATGTTAATCAGAATGTCATGTTTAGACTAGTGAGGTCACATATATTATTGTGAAGATGTTGTCTTCCCCAATTAGGTATAACAATAACACATCTTCAATTTGCTTTTGCAAGGAAAAAGCATTGGCAACAGTGGAAACTTCCACTGGCTGTGTTTCATTTATTATTTAGTTGGTGGAGAAATCTTTTGAATGTACTCTAACCTCTAAGCAATGTTTAAAATGTGTATTATTCCTGGAAATACTCATCTTCTTTTAGCATTTTTTTTTAAAAAAAAGTGCATACATTCTTAGCCTCTTGAGAGCTTTATGCTTATAAGCTGTTTGATGAATCATGCTGTCCTATTTGAAGAGCTCCAACCGCTTCACTATTTACTTTGATTATTCATCCACCATCATCTCTCAAAATACTCTGTGCAAAGACAAAACAGCATAAGGGATTAAAGGTGTCTGCAGGCCAAAAAAGAACTAAACCTTTTGAAAAAATAAAAAAATTAAAAAAATATATAGCACCGTATGTTTAGCTCGGTATTCAGAAGACATCAGAAAGACAAAATACTGGAGCATCGGCAATCTGCCCTCAGGCCTTCAAGATGTGAGTGAGACCAGAGAAAAAAAACTGTACAGACAATCTTGATAAGCCAAACCACGAGACTGCGATATGAAATAGCGTCTCGCACCCTTTGAAGACTGACGCGCAAATTGATATACATTGGGTGGTCCTTTATGTTTTAAAAGTTCATGTCGGTGAGCACGATCAGAAAAAAAAGAGAAAGACGAGTAAGTAAAGAAATAAATAACATTAATAAATATTTAATATATTGTAATTAATGTAGAAAGCAAGTAGCAGGATAAAAGGAGGAGAGTTCATTTAACCCAACAGTACCGCACAAACATGATGTTTCTATTCCTCACCTTATCATCCTTGCCTATGTCGGCCAAAAGGCGATACATATTCTTTACATTTACTGAACGTCCTGTTCTTTAACTCCAACTTTGTCCATCTGCATATATATATATATATATATATTGCCCTCTTTCTCGCTACAGGGACGGTAATGGGATCTTTGCAGAAGTCTGATTAAAAGGACACTTCCTCCTTGGAGACCACCCAACAGTTTCCCCCTTTTTCTTCCCTTCTTTTCCTCAGAGCGTCAGAAACCTTGAGCATGGGAACAGAAGAGTCTGATATGAGACGAGCGCAGTAAAAGCTAATTAAATTAAGCTTCCCTCAATAAAAAGGAAGTGAACTTAGCGCTTTTATCCCAACTCTGCCATCAAAGGAGGAGGAAAAAAATACTGCAGCACAAGAGAAAACACACATCCTGGAGATATGAATTTCTTCCTGTTACATTACAGCCATGCTACCCACTTCGCAATGTTCAACCTCATGCAAGGGAGAGGAACTTTTATTTTAAAAACAAACCAACTCTTTAAAAACATCCAACTTTTTTGGTACAGATCAGGGTTGTAATAATTTCTGGGTCTGGTTAAAAATGATGGTATGTACGTCACATACTATACAAGAAACTACAGTAACCCTTAGAAATTGTTTACAATTGCAGTTATTACATCAATGCATGTTAACGGCACTCCGAGGACCCCAAGCACACTTCTCTCATAATATACTTATTAAAAAGGCATATTCATCCAATTAAGGATATTCCTTCCAAGGCATACACAGAAAATAATACATACACAAGGCAGAACCTGTTATTTTAAACTCATTTGTGTAGTTTATATGTAGGGTTAACCAATTGTTTCCAAAGTTTAACTGGTCCTGAAACTTATACTCAGGTGCAACTTCTATAGATTAAAATTAATGCTCAGACTGACGCCCAAAATCCCTGTTGCGTAGCAAATAAGTTTTGTAAGTTTGAAACTTGTGGTTTTAACTACAGGAAACTTCTTTTTTTCTTTAAATTTAAAACGGCTTACCGTAACTAGAATCCTGCATTACATTGTGGTCAAAGGTAGAATCCTATTTGGTTATTTTATAATATGGTGCTGTAAATAATAAATCCAAACAAAAATGGCTGCGTCGTAAGTAAGGGGCATTTTAACCCGTGGGCAGTATTTTATTTTGAAATGGCTTGGTCAGAACCAACAAAAAGCCAAAAAATGGTCACAATAACGCCTAGGGGTCAAACTAGAGATACATCACACACAGCTGCCATGATTCAATTCCATTTCTTCTTTTACATTCGTTTGGGAGTTGGCAAATACTGAGGCATTACCTTATATATATGAATAAAATAAAATATTTTTATTTTATTTTTTCTTCTTCTTCATGATGCATTTTCTGAGTGGTGCGATTTATACACGACTTCAAGTTAGAAAAATATGGTAATTGTGTGGCATTGATCGTTGATTTAATACATCTTTGAAGCAAGGCTGACAAATAGATTGCCAACTGCAACAAGGAGAGACACTGCTGATTCGTTCCAACCAAGCAAATGTGAAATAATCTCGGTTAATCAAAAGTGCAATGCTGATAATGTGTAGAGGAGAATATCAAGACATTCAACAGCAACAATATTAATACCTGATGTTGGTCTGTCAATACTGTATGTGTGAGACAATCAAAATATCGTGTCACCATTTGGTACTTCATGTGTTTATGTCATTGTTGTAACTTAAAAAACACACACAAAAAAGTCACTATTTTTGTAGGTTAAAGATTATGCGACTGGTGACAGTTTGTGCACTTGCCTCAGCACGTCACAATAAAGGTTTGCAGACTTAACATGATGAAGTTGGAGACCTAGTTAAAATCCTTTTATCTTTATGGCCAAAGGGGTCCGCTATTTAGGATGCCAGTTGCCTGAAGGGTGGATAACACAACTTAGTTAAAATAATTCAACACATTGGGTTTGATCAAGGAGGATGTGTTCCTCACACACATTTCACTTTCATATTCAGAATTTTTCTAGTGAAGCAAAAGTCTTTAGTCAGGGTCCATCATTTTCTCCTTCAACAGGGGCACTAAAGGAAGGTCAAAGGGATTATCATAAATTTACATGATCAAATGTATTTTATATCTATATATATAAATATATATATAGGTATGCTTAGAACTCAGCAGAATGAGAATTGAAAATGTGCTCAATACCCCAAAAAAAATTTTTAAATGGGGGGGGGGGGGGATTTTTAACTATTTCTTTGAGCATGTTCCCGATGAATATATACAGCCCATCTCGGGTCAATGTATGACTTTTGTCCTACGCACCAGTGGAATGTGCTGCTTTGATTTGGTTCAACAGGCCAACAATGAAGATTGATAGAGAAGCAAGGAGAAATGGGAGAAGAAGAAAAAAAGACGAGGAAAGAGCTCCTCCTCTTATCCTCATTATGTAAACGAGGTGCATGACTGTTCAGTGTGTCCCTTGAGAGTTAATTACCAGTGGCTTCTCAGCCTAATTGGCTGAAACTAAAGAATTTGCCATTTCTTATTCCTATGCTCACTCTACCCAGTCCATTTTCCTCTTCTCTCTCTCGCACAAGCTCAGTCTCCCACTCTATTTTCTTGTTTTCTCCGACCTCAGCATCGTCCCTTTGGCTTAGCTTCACGCCAATCCAAAATCTGGCGCTAATGCTTAATTAGCGCATCTGCTCCAAATGGCAGAGAGCAAACACTCTTTTACATTGCTAATTCCAGTTATTTGGTTAGATTAATCACAACTGGATAAAAGGAGAGAGACAAGGTCAGACTGTTGCGCATCCCTTTGAAACAAAAACAGATCGTTAACGCTGAACGTTTTTTTTTATTTTTACAAGATAATAGTAGTTGAGAAATATACAGGATGAAGGGCTTTAGCTAGCGAATATTTTGGTATTTGGTTGTGCTGTCAAATTTAAAGCGTTAACTAATGGATTCATCACACAAAAAATTATTGCATTAATCATCATCATCACACTATTCATTTTGGCCACAGATGATCCTTTAGCTTGACAGTGGATGGTTACATTAAATGTATGACAGGTTGTGTGGCAAAATAATTAATTAATTAATTAAGTGATTAATCATGATTAATCAAAATTCTAAGATGTGATTAATCTCATTAAAAAAATAATAATTGTTTGACAGCTCTAGTATTCGGATATCCTATTGAAAATTATATGGAATAATTGTGCATTTGGATTAAAAAAAAAACATTTTTTTTTAAAATGGCCATTTTATCTTCGCCCCAATGTGGAGCACTGCCGACGACCATTCGGTGAAAACGGTATCATGGAGGAGATATGGAAGGGAGGTCAAATCAAGTAAAGTGAAGCATGAGAGAACTCTTAATGGGACAGAAGAATTGAACTAATCCTTATGTATTCGTGTTAGGAGTCCACGGACAACGAAAACTGCAGTTGTTTGTTTTTCATTCAAACTCAGCTTGTAGAAAACGTGATTGACGACATACATTTTTTCAGTTAACCCAGCCACTATGATCTTACCACCCTTATACCGGTAATTATACTCTGAAACTAAATGCCAATGTAAAGGGAGCTAACGTATTATTATTATTTAAATGAGTATATGTTATGTATCGTATTTATTTTGTAAGTTGTTTCAATGCTCTCGAGATAAAAGTTGAGTTTTCTGACTCAAAACTGCTGCCAGCCCTTGCTGTGCATCTCCCTCAGTTGTGCTTTCTTTCTACATCATACGCTTCTCTCCCTTCAGACCTTCCCGTCTCCCACTGGGAAGAGTGAAGGTCTGTCAAGAGTGTGGAGTTTACTGTAAATTGGTAACCTGGCTGGCATATAGGTAACAGATGCTTACTTCCCACCATCCACATCCTGGGAGCATTTACAGTGATAATCAGTACAGTGATGCACTGAAAGCACAGTACAGATTTTTGCTGTGATGTGGGGGAAAAAAAATAAGATGGAGGCAGTAAGAGGAACATCTTGTCAGCAAAGGTAAAAATGAGGTATGGATCTGTTATAGATGCTTTTTTTTTTTTTATATATGGGGAAAACCTATTATATGTTTTGAATGCACTGGGCCTGTTTTCATCTTTACCTCAAAAATACTTAGGGTGCTAAATCAGATCCATTGATTATGATATATGTACCTCTCTGAAGAAAAATGATGAGAAAAGCAATAAAAAAAAGAAGATCCTTAGACGGGCATGAAAGTATGTTACATGTGTATATGTATATATATATGTATATGTATATGTATTTAAAAAAAAAAAAGAAAAAAAAAAAACATTTATTAAATTTTTTTTAATTGATTTGTTGGATTTTAAAAAAAAAAAAAAAAAAAAAAAGGAGAGCAATGATGATGTCAAATCGAATGAACAATACTGAGCTCTCCTGTAAAAAAAAAAAAAAAGAAAGTATGTTAAAAGGGGTAGGACCTGATAAGTTTATGCCTCTTCCTACTCCTTTTCGAATGTGTATCTGTAGCTAATGAGTTTTTTTATATTTTGTCTTTACACATATACTTTTATAATCTGTTTGTTTTGTCTTTATATACATGTTCGAAATAAATTAAATAATAAATTTGAAAAAAAAAAATATTGCGTAAGGAGACAGACGTATCCACTTGAAGTGACACAAGCTCACTTAGCACAACATTAAGTACACCTACACTTGCACGATTCATTAAAGTCCAATGCAATAAAAGCAATATGAAACGATAACTAAAATGACACTTAGTGGAGCACAAACCTACAATGAGAAAGTTTCAAGCTGCTCCTGAATGCTAGCATTTTTTTTCTTTGAGGCTTCCACATATGCTCTTTTTTTTTTTTTTTTTTTTATACTTGCTTCTCAAAATCATTCATTTCGGTCACCGAAGCCAAGATGCATGGAGTGGGACCACTAATGTCCAAGGCTGTCTCTAAAGCTTTGATCTTTTTGTTCTGTTTATGCCATTAGCGTGGAGAGACGCAAATTGAGGCCTTCTGCCACAAGGCTGTTAGATCCGACTAACAAGGACGGAACGGACGGCCCAGGTAGTCCTCATAGAATATTTCCACCGTATCTGTATCGACTTCAAACAGACCAAAATGACTAGAAAACAATCTGGGTCCGACTTTGAGGGTTGAAGGATATTTATTGGTTTGGGCTTTTGTACGTGCTGGGCTACAAACTCCTACAACTACACTGCAGAAGATCAAAGTTAATTCCCCTCTTAATTAAGCTGAAAATTGGACACGAGCAGGCAGGGATTGGTTTGTTTTGTCTGGTGCCAGCAAACCTTACGGTCTGTTGGTGTGTATATGCTTTTCCGCGGACAAGGACGCATCCGTGCTTCCGTGTCGCCTTTGACTTGCCTCAATGGCAGAGTGATAGAAAGAGATAGGAGAAGCACAGTGGTGCTTTATAATGAGACTCCTTCTGCTGCTCTCCTTTTCATGGCCATGTCCGTGTGTTGTGATGCTAATGAGCCCTCACTACCACAGACACCCCCTTTAATTGTCCTTTTTGATCTAGCGCTAATTCTGCTAATTAGCTGCCCAACTTTCAAAGTTAAACGTTTTGCTTCCACCTCTAACTGTGCATTGTGCTTGCATGTGTTTGTGTGTGCCACTCTATGAAAAACACAAAACAAATGGCATGAAGAGAATACAGCACATACAATGCATATGTCAAGCCCATATGTCCTTTGCTTAATGGCACAGTCCCTAAATAACTTGATGGGTCACGTAATACAGGGCTGAATGTTTCCCGGTAAACATTAAATTGTGATTTCCCTGACAGGTATTGTGATTTTGAGTCACTTTTTTCCTGCCAAATTCAGCTTTAAGGAAATATTCACAATGTGCATTAACATGAAAAAAAGACTTACATCATACCATCAAAACACTAATAGCAATTAAACTACACTGCGTTGCAAATTGTTGTGCAAATTATGTTTTTCTCTGAGAGAGTAAGTAGGGAATGGATGTTTTAAAACAAACCTTTTTTCCCCCCAAAAATAAAAATCGATTTTTTGTTAAAATGCACGTTTTGTTTTTTTTCAAGACCGGTTGTAAAGAACTGAAAATGGTAATTTGTTGAATTTGCAGTATTATAATATAAATATATTATATTATAGTATCTAATTCAATCCAAAAACATCTTAACAAGTCAAGTTACATTTTAACATAGGAACTGTTATTTGAGAACAGTTTCGCAACTCTATGGGCAATGCAGCTGCTTAAAAAAAAATACCTGCACGATCCACTCTCCTAATTCAAAACAATGCTTAACGAAATTCATAATTATATATGTTGGCCTGACAGTAGATGAAGTAGAGAAACGTGTAGTTTTGTTTTCAGCAAATGTGATTTATTTATTAAATTTGTCCTGGCCCAATCATCAGCGACGTACACATCAGACGTCGGGCCATCAGGTCACCGTAAACGCTTGTTCTTCAAGACACTTTGTTTAGCCTGCAAGTATGAGGTCAATCTAGTCAGCATTTATTAAAGCATATTCTGTGCAATAATTATTATTATTATTATAATTATTATAATTATTAGAATTATTATAATTATTAGAATTATTATAATTATTATTATACCAATAATAATAATAGTCGTTTGGAAGACGGGGTCTCCATTAATGTCATCCCCCATACTTAAGCACATACGCAATGAGATGTTTAAAAAAAAAAAAACATGTTCAGCCGTCATTTCACTATTAAAACACATTTGTCGCAGTCTGGCCTTTAAAAACGCAAGAGCCAGTTGAGCTCTCTGCAAGTAATTCACAGGGATACAACGAGCAACATGATTGGCAAAGGCTCTACTTTGCCCATCAAATTCACGACTATACCGTTTCATACATTGCATATTTGCGATATGATCTGCAAATCATCCAAAATGAGCAGATTTTCACCACGATACGTCACATTAGAACAATAAAGTTACCAATTTACACTGAAATGCTGTCCAAACGGCATTAACTTTGTTTTAAAACTATAATTTAAACACTTTGTGCACAGTGACTGCCTTGTTAATGGGAGTAGATTAAGACATTATTCAGATTTAACAGACCTGGAAGGGGCACAACCACAAATAGCTCCACTGTTTGTCTGGTCCACTTGTTTTCAGAGTTGTTCACAGTCCCTTTAAAAGGAATAGCCTTTGGCTTTTCTTTTCTTTGTTTTTTTTATAATCTACTGACTCGTGACTACTTTCACACAAATTTGTATACATACAGCAACCCAAACTAACACAAAGAAAAGAGCAATCTCTCTTTTGAAGAAGCTTCAAATGAATGATAAATTCCGGAATGAAAGTAGAAATTAATGATAAAAACAAGTGCCAGTCATGTCATGCATTTTAAGCGTTGAATCATTCACAAAGGCACTAGTGTAATTAATATTAATCACTGGAAAATAAAACATAGTTGAATTTTATTTCTAATTTTACAGTTTTAAAATTCACTAGGTTAAAGGAACAACTGCAAATATTGAGCAAAGTGACAACCCAAGCTCAACAACAATGCCAGCTATATGCCTCTCTAGTCAATTCAAGCTTGCCAATTTTATGAGACTCCCTACATCTGTGAAATTAATAATTGCTTAAGATTTAATGTAAAGTAGTTTAATCCTGTTTAAATTTGCCCTCCAAAATTGATCTATTGCAGTAGGCCTCAGTAATGTACGCTTACAAAAGTTCTGGAAAACTGTCAAACAAAACTGAAGGAGAAAAAGTCAAGTTTTTGTTCGCCATGGTGGCAAAAATAATACATTAAAAAATTCATTTGGTGAAATAAAGGCATCGCCAACTTGAATTTACCTGATCCAAAATGAACTATTTGTGAAAATGTGGCTTAGTTTAATGTAACTAAGAAAATTCACATTATTTGTGACTCGTCCCATAGTTAACCTTTTTAAAATATTCTAAACTGACACTTTCCCACCAAATAACGTGTTATCTGCATTTTCGAATGAAAGCAAAGGAAAAGGAGAGGAAGAGAGGTTGACAGCACAGCCGGGGGATCCCATGCCAATCGGAGCATGGCCCTTTAGCCGAGCATTCTTTCTGAGATGCCAGTTTGACGGACGATGCTGGTTTTAGTGACATTTCTCCCGGGTAGGAAAAGGGAGACAAAAGTGTTAAAAAGAAAGAAAGTTAAGAAGGCACAAAACAGAATCCACAAGCACTGAGTAGTGTGGGCATCATTAGATGTGTTTGTTGGCTTTGAATCAATAAAATAGTAAATACTAAATACAAACATTTTCTTCAGATAATCAAAACTGAGACTGTCTTCCATTATTGCATATATGGAACTGAGACAACTGTATTTAATAAAACATGTTTCAATATTCAGGACCCTGTAAAGTGATTTCAGTGATTTCAGTGATTTGTTTCTAAATAAATTAAATATGGTTGAAGAGAATAGGTGCTAGAATTGTGCAAAGACTGAGAACAATTTAGTACTAAATTGTTAAACTCTTTAAACGTGTTAAACTGTTGTTGTTCACCATTTCTGGTTAATGAACAGTTAACTTTCTGTCAAGTGTCTCTGGTTTGAAGACACAAACTGGGGCACAACAAGAAGCCAAGCGGTGAGGTATTGGACAAACAGCCAGCACTCTCCATCGTTCAGAAGCATATTAGCATGTTAGCTAGCTAGCTAAAGGCTAAAGTCGAACATACTGTATTTGGCTGACAGTGAAACGGGGGCGTGTTTTGCCGCATTCAGTAGACACATCCAGCGTCTGAAAGCTGTCAAATTTTCTGTACTTTTATTATTCATTCAAATTTAGCTGTCTTTTAGCAACAACCAAAAAGGCACCACGACAAAACGGAAATACAAATCTGGCATGGAAGCTGCACTCGCGTTCCCTTCAAGAACGTTCGACAAACAAGAAAAGATCAGAAGGGAAAGGAGGAGGTAGGAGAAGGAAGGAGTGAGGAAGCACTTGTTTATTGGCACTGAGCTCATTAGCATCACACCTATTAGCGTCCTGCCAGCTTCACTGGCCCCTCTTTGTCACTCATCCCCGTGAGACGGCCTCGCTGTCAGTGGTGGAGAGGCAGTCAACAAACACACCGATTGCTCATTTTTGTCCAGTCTTGCCTGTTTGTCCACGTCTGAAACGGACAGTTTAACAGACAGGTGAGAGTATTGCAGCAAGCTTGTAATGCTTTGAAAGTGCTTATAGGACCTTTAAATGAAGGTTATTGATAACAAGAAACTGCATAGAGACCTTCTACATGGGTATTCTCCAATTGTTTATGATACTCGTTGGCCCCATGGATGTGGGTGGGGCCACATTCATTAATTCACTCACAAAAAAAAATAATAATCTTGTGGATGCCTTGGTTGGTTTAAGGCAGAAAGTGGCCTTGGCCCACAGTGTTTCGGTGGGCATTAGGCTTATGAGTTTTGGCAGCACAAGTAGTTCGAGTTACTGCCCTCCTCATGACGAGGCCTAATTAAACCTCAACCTCATGTCTGATTTAAAGATAATTAGCTGCAGGGGTTAACTTGGACCCTCACCCAGAGGCAGCAAAAAGGGCTGTGTAAAATATTTAACTAATGTGCTTTTCAGTGACAGCACATTCATGAAATAGAGGACAGATTGCGAATAGACGAAACTGCAGCTTGTGGATGTGTTTAACTTTTCTTTTTTTTTTCAAGTTTTCAGAACTCTCCCAATACATTAACATGTCGTACTAATGCAAATCACCATATTTTTTCCTCTCTCTCTTGTAAAGTAACATTTTCACATTATCATATTAAAAATCTATTATCTAATATGGCAAATATAGCCCCTTACATCAAGTTTAGAGCTTCCATTCATTTGTTTGATAAATATTATAGCGCTCTTGTGATCATACTTACATATATATATATATATATATAAATATATATATATATATATACACATATTTCCCCATTAAGCTATACTGACAGCATGACATTTCCCAAGGTGGTGGGCTCTGATTCGGGGATATTTCATTCAACCTATTGACTTGGCAATGTTGCCGTAGAATGAGAGCAAATGTCTGAAGTGTTGCAAAGTGGCAGTGAAGGTATTCACCGCTGTTGTGTTTACTTCTGAGATGGCCAGATGCGACTCAAAGACAGCTGCTTGACACCTAAATAATATACCTATCACTTACGAAGACAGGGTGATTGCAAAACATTTCCTGCATTGACATTTTTCTATTTGCACATAGAGAACAGAGGCAAGATGTCACCTCTTCCAGCGTCAGTTTCATTCTGTCATTATTCCTCAAAACACAGAATACTCCAGAATAACACTTCTATGAAATATCACATACAGTATGCAAAAGTCTCGCTCCGATTTAGTGTACCGAGACGCTTACTCAAGAAGCATTTGACGATTGAAGGGAAGTTTCCTCAAGGCATTCCAGAAGCCAATGCTGCTTATGATGACATCACTGCATTTATGGAACTTGATGAGCAATCATTTCCATGGCTAAGGCCCAACATTTTTGCCAGCTATTAGTGCATTTCGAACCCAAGGCGTAAGTCAAGCCGGCGCTAATTTGCAGACATTTCTCTCCCTGCGATGTTCCTGACAGTAGACATTCATCATCTGATTGATACAGGTCCAAGTAAGTTTTACCACGGACATATGGGATTCAAACGTCTGCCCATGCAGTGAGTATATTTAGCCTAACGGATCAGTGGCTAGATGATGACTTTACCATGAAAAGAGCCTTACTGCATACAGAAGAGTTCTCTAGCTGGGCCTCTTACAATGACAGCAATATAACAAAATGACAACACAACAAATGTTTCTATTACCCTTCATTGTTCTGACATTAAAAAAAAATTGTAAATATGTCAACTACTATGTATGGTATATTTGTTTATTAGAGTTCCAAAATACAAACATACATTATCTGTTAATCATATTGGCTATGACAATGAAATGTTTTGCATTATCAGAAAAAGTAGTTATCACTTAAGTAAGCATAACATAAAATATCTCGGTCATCTGGTGGCTAAAAATGTTACTCCCTGCACCACGGTTTCAAAAGTTGGCATTTGCTGCCGTCTGAATATGTTTTAGCTTCTAAAATTATCCAAAACAGCAGCAGTAGAGAAAAGAAGTAAAGAAACACACCACTTCCTGAAATATGTCTAAGACTGCTCACTTTAGCTGTCAATCCAACATGAAAAGAAACCCACTCTGAAGTCAAACATGCGTAAAAATATTTGATCTATTGTCAAATAATTTATTTTCAGTTGCTGGAAATAAAAAAATTAACAGAAATTCAGAACCACTATAAAATCATCGAATGCCAATTTAGCTTCAGCTTTGTATCATTTCTAAGGAGACAAGCATATATATATATATATAGAGAGAGAGAAAAAAACAACAATCAATCATCATCCACTGCTAGAATCAAATTTAAGGAAGAAACAGCAGCAAAGTTCCAAAGAACATTCCGAACTAATTGTAAGAATGAAATTGTTTACCATTTCTCATTTGAAATGTTCGGCGTATTTTGTCTCCAAATTGGTCATTACTCCTTTCAAATGATATTTCAAAACTAATTTTGTCTGTGTCTGACTAGTTGAATAGAGAGGGCCGATCCCATCCACAATGACCATGAGACAAGTGCATCTCCTCATCCCCAGGCGGATCACGTGGGAACCAGGGCAGGAGCCTCCTCCAGGACGCAACGTTGGAAGCGGGGAGACACTGCCAGCCTTGTTCCCTTTCGATTGGCTCTTTGTTAAATTCGTGTTTGCTTACCAGGAGGGTTGGAACCCATTCCACCCTGACTGTATATATCATCCCAGTGTTTGTATCAAAGCATTATTTGCAAACACTCTAGAAGCATTATGGCCAACAAACGTGTTTATCTACTGTATATTCTTGTCTTGTTTTATTACATCACACGGAAAACTAACTCGCACTGCAAGAGTAATTTGTCCGGGAAGCTCAGTCTGAGAGCGCTTCCCAGCACTGGTGACCATCACAGGGGGGAGGAATTTGGGCAACACTGAAGTCAAAAGTGATATGGCATGACTCCGTCTTGTGATTGGTTCCTAGTCAGCTCCACAGTAGCTCCAAAATTGCCTCTAACTAGATGTTGTGCTAATTTTTTGTTTCTGACATTTCAAAAGTGTTTGAGTGGACATTTTGCCCTGTTTGCTTTTCAAATGCAGTATTTAAAGACTGGTATTAAAAATTACATTGTGCATGCTAAATTAATCTCCTTGTATAGGGGAGACCGGCGCTAGTTGCATCACTTTGTATACTCTTTTATATATTTCTTGGAATAAATACATCATATATAAAGAAAATGTATACCAGATGAAAGACCAAAGTCTTAGGTATATTTTTTTGTATTGATGTCATTTTCATACTTTGAAAATACAGGGTGAACATGTGACATGTTGCCCCGCCAATGGGTAAGTTGTCACACTATATGGGGTAAGATGTCACGCTGGATTTTGCAACTAATAAAACAGGGACAAAATTATCCAAAATTATATTGCTTCCAGAATTTACTAAATGAACTTTGCGGCAATATTTCCTCGTAGAGAGTGTTAGATATTATTAACATTTAAATTCTTTATTTTCATATATTAACCATTGTTATACATTATTAACATCTTAATTCTTTATATTAACCATGTTGAAAGGTTTTATAGACGTGTAAAGCAAGTAGTGTTGAACTCAGTATAATTTGACCTTAAGCTGGGACATATTATTTGGTCTAGAAGTTCCTTCTCTGTGGGAAAACACATTTGGTCCTTGAGAACAGAATCTGTTTCGAACACGCACCCCTGACTCTGTTTTCGCCATCGCTCATGGAAAAGTACCCAGAGAGTATGTTTTGTCTACAAATGAAAGAGAGGCGGTCGGTTTTAACTATAAGAAGCCATTTTACACGCGGAAGAGACACATTCGGCGCTCTGAATTCCACCTGTTAAGTGATGAATTGGAGTCTGTTACGATGTCCAGAGATCTCTGTTAGATTAAAATCATTTTTGCAAAGGTGTTTTTTCTTACATTTAATCTGTCTTCAAGTTTTGGAACACGCAAAGAGGACAAACAGTTATCCTCTTTCAAGAGACGCAATCCTGTTAGCGCCCGATTAGTAACTCAGCTTCCACATCTGTATGCATGCGCAATCAAGTTTAGTAAAAAAGGCATTTTACCAGCAACCCTGGCAAAGCCCAATGTTTAACAGTCTCCCCTCTTTCCGTTATTCATCCTTACTTCCCTTGCCTGCTTCACTGAAGCATCCGGCTGATTCTTACCATTGTCCTTGCTGCTAATGCCCTCGGGTGAAGCAGGCCATGTCAAACTTGAACCCATCAATCACTCAACAGCAGCTGTGGGGATAGCGCGAGGGAAATGAAGGGATGAGCGAGAAGAAGAAGGGAGGTGCAATTCGGGTGAAGTATAGCCACCAGTCTACCGTGGCTTGCCTTACTTTTTTTTTTCTTTTTTCTACAAACAAACCCATCCCGTCTCTTCGTCTAAAGCCGCGAGAAACTTCAACTCCTACAGAGTTTGGACCCAGCTGTCAAGTCTCTCGAGGTTACTCTCAACTGATTCAAATCAAGAAGAGAGGCAAAGACAAAGCGAGAAGAAGAAGAAAAGGATAGCAGAGAAAAGTCGGAATAGGGACGGGGAATGGAAGGGGGGAGGGGGGGGTGCATGTCATGAGAAGAGAAACGTTAAAAAATGAAGTGGGGAGTAGAAGCGGTGGGTAAGCCTGCCAGCAGGCAGGTGAGTGTGTGAGTATGTGTGTCCGGTGCAAAATGAAGTGTCCCTGTCAGAGCCCCATTTCCCCCTCTGGGCCGCTGCTGATTAATTGTCCATACAGCTCCTGTGATAGCGAACACTTTAACCAAGACTCCCAAGACATGGGACCATATTCCATCCTAGCGAAAAGACACCTCAGCTCCCTTGTACCAGGTTGCCCTTCTCTGACTCAAATCAAGGGAATTTCTCTCTTTGGTACCCCATCCTGTCTCTACATACCACAACAAATAATCCTACATCAGCAACCCATTCACCTTGCCATCGGGGGATAATGTCTCTCTGTGGGAGAGAGGTTTTGGAACAAAGGCAGGCGGCTGAAAGCAGCATGATATAGAGTATGCCCCCTTCCCCCCCCTCTCCCCCCGCCTCCCGTGTGTTTACTCATGCACTAGTGACTGGCTGAGATAAAGCACCCCTGTCTCAGGTAAATAGTGTAGCACAAGGGGGTTGAAATGGCACATTTGACTTTGGCACCGGACTGCACCAAGTCGGCTACACTTATAGCTGATATACTGTACGCTGTAAAAAATGAACGTTTGTGACGCTAGCATATTGTCACTATGTGAAAAAAAAAAATTTTTTTAAACATTTTTATGTTTTTGAGATGAAACTGAATGCAGACATCCCGTAAAAATGTAAAAAAAAAATAAAAAAAAGACAAAAATGGGCATAAGTGTTTTTCACATAGCAGCGACAATATGTTGATTTCTCAAAACAGTCTTAATGGTCTTTTTTGTCGCAAAGAAATTTGGCAAAATTGCATTTCAGTTCAAAAATTTTTTTGTTCAAAAGTTCAACATTTCCTTGTGATAGGAAAGACCATTAAGACTTTAGGAAAACAATAAGAGTTTTTAGAAAAACCTTTAAAACTGTTTAGAGAAATGTATCGGAAATTCTGCGACCTTGAACAAACCCCGACATGAAATCAACATTCGTTAGCATTGCAAATGTCCGCCCCTCAGTGGTATGTATACGGGCTTTATATAAGTACACTCGCTTGTACGCCAACAAAATAAATATTGAGATCCAGAACTACAGTCACATGTAAAAACAAAAGTGTGGCAAGAACAAAGAAGTAGATTTCACTGCTTTATTCATCCTGCAGATAAAGCCGATCAGTTTTCATGTTATTTTGTGTCTACTGCTACTACTTTATTTAGGGTGGACTGGTTCGTGACATGAATATAATGTATTTTATTGACCGTAGAAAGTTAAACGTGGAAATTACGTCTATTTACATAATGATGTTCGCGCGTCGCACTTCCGACCGGGGTATTCCAATCGAGCACAAATGACCATGTGTAACGGGAGTAACTCTGTCCGCCACGCATGTAAACAAACGTGTTATCTCGAATGTTTCAAAAACCGTCATTCTGACCTTAACCCCGAATATTAACTGCATGTAAACGTAGTCAATGGCAATTCATTATACTATCATTTGAATTGATTTTGTATGGATTGGGACACGTTTTTGCAAGTCTACTAAATATGGCAGTCATGAAAAAAAAAAAGTCTGTGTACGTCGTGGTAATAATAATGTTAAGTTTTGAGAGGTATAACTTCAAAATTGTAGTATGTTTCCTCAGTCTTAATAAGACCTGTCAGTCTCAGCATTGTCCCTTTCGCCACATTGCAGGACCATCGGGTGGCCGTTTAGGGACTCTACCCCCCACACTCAAAAAAGCAACCAAGGTCAATTGCCTTTCCTGCTCCTCTCATCCCGTGCTTTATGAACCTTCACATCCAGGAGAAGAGAGCGGCGCTATTTCTACTCTGTCCAAGGTGACTGCGCCAGTGACAGCCACACTATGACTGCCAAGCGCCAAAATCACTTCCCTTTAATCGGTGGTAATGCAGGAATAGTAAATTAAAGATATATTCCTCGCTCATTAAAAAAAGGGAGAATTAAGAGGTTGCTGTACATATACATTAGAGAGTGAACAATTCATTGAAATCAAAAAGACATCGCAATGCAATTTTAAAATCATTTAGGTGGGGGGAAAAAATACTTAATTTTCCGATTTAAGACTTCGGTAGACTTTTGTAACATTTATCATAGCGAATGCGCAAAAGGCTGCAAAAAAAAAATAATGACAGGTAGTTTCTATTTCAAATCACCAGCTATAGAAATAGGAGTGCGTTGGCAATATACAGGCAAACCTGTCTTGGAGTCAGCACGACAATGGGGGGCAATTTGTCTCAGTATCGGCCTCTGTGATCTGGGGCTCCAAAAGCCACAAGGGAGATGAAAATCACGGCTTGAAGCCTGTGGAATGAAGGAGACTTAGCATTTCTTGGCAAAAGTGGTAAAGGTCTTAAACTGAATTGAGATTTTTCTATTTTTAACAGTGGAGTACACCAAAAAAAGATCGATATTATCTACACTTCATTTTTAAAAGGGCAGGATAATTAAACATAATATTTTTAACAACAAAACGCAAAGTGTGTTCAAGAATCATAAAGTTGAAAAATGTGTCTACTGAAAAGCAGAACCGGCTTTAAAACATCTGAATGTATATGATGAAGTAAACATGGTTAGCTTTACTTTCAGTTGCTTTATGGAAAGAATGGTAGCGTAACAAGCACATTCATACGTTAGCTGCGCGGCCATAACTGACACTGTCACTCAACACGGATGGATGGATGGATGATAAATACAATGTAAATGTATGAGGGGGGGGGGGGCGGAATAGGAACGCAACTTCTGGGACACTAGTGTAGCTAAAAAGTAGCATCCTTGTAACGCCAGGATCATACACACATTAATATATTATCCACTTATTAATTTGAAATGTGTAAAATAGTTTGTTTTTTTTCTGCTAGTCATTTCCTCAAGGAAACACGGGTTCTTCATCATTTTTAAGCCGAGCTAGCTTTTTTTTTTTTATCAATTCTCTGCATGCAGTATTTCCTCATGCACAAAAGATGACCTAGCCATTGACAGAAGGAAAACAGAACAGTGAGGACCAAATAAGCTCTTACTTGATGAAAAAAAAAAAAAAAATGGGGGAGGGAGGGGGTGGGGGAGCGCAGTCCACTCACCAGACCACAACACCGTAATGTCGTTTCCAAATACAACTTAAAAATCCTGTAATTGCTAACAACAGGAGGAGGAACGGGCTATGGAGGATCTCTTCCTGCCAAATCAAGGTTGATTCATGTCATCTCTCTTACTCCAACTCATTCTGCCTGTCTGTGTAAGGACGGAAAGAGATTGCACATGATGTCCCGTTCTTGGGCTGAACAACGTCAATTATAGACGTCTGGTGATTTTCAACTTTCAAGGGTTGAATTTATCATCATAGCTACTCATTTTCCTTCCTTTTCATTTCCTTGCTCACACATGTTACAAGTGTTTATTCACTTTAGGGTCCTATTCCCGTCACTATTTATTGGCTGTTCACGAGCGCTGTTGAGTCATCAAAGCATTATACATAAAGATTTATGTCAGAAAAGATACATTGATATTTAACTAGATTCTTTCATCCATCATTAACCATACATAAACAATTCCTCAAAATTTGAAGCAACACTAAACAGTCTTGCCGTCCCCCAAAAGCAATTAAACCAGATAGCTGTTCATGGTTTACCTTGCCAAGCCTAGTGGTTGTAAAAAAAAATAAAAAAATACACTCAACACTGTACATATCAAAATTCACATACGTTCAGGGATCAATCAAATAATTCACAATCATGTTATCAAGAACCCTACGAACTGGTTTAAGTTGTGGTTGAAATTTTCCCTCCGCTATGTCTCATTTATTACACATTTATTACACATTCATTACACATTCATTACACATTTATTACACATTTATTACACATTTATTACACATGGCCCACTTGCATAGAATTATTTAATGTCACTTAATAGCCAAACTGTTACCAACCAATGTGGTAGTGTAAAAAGATATTCTCTGCTCATCACTACAAGTCGGGCATTGACTATTAAAATGTTTTTACTATGTCTCATTTATTACACATTTTATTATGCATTCATTACACATATTATGGCCTTCTGGCAAATAATTGTTTACAATGAAACTTAATAACCACAATGTTACAAACCAATGAGCTAGTCTAAAAACAATATTCTCTGCTTATCACTACAACTTGGGCATTGACTATTAAAATATTTTGTCTCAGCCACATAAAATTTATAAAGATTGTCTCATATGTATTCAAACACACAAATTACCAAATCATGATTCAGAAAGAAGTGTGTGTTGAGCCTACTTTATCTGATATCACTCAAAGGCCGTCTGTAATTACATTGTAAATGCAGATTAGCTATGAATATTTTACAAGGGGGATTACTAAAAGAGGAAAGAGAAGGAGCGGAAGAGATTTGAGAGGAATCTGCCTTTTAAAGCACCCACATGCGGAACTGAATGAAAGGCTCGTCTGAAGGTGGAACTTGTCTTTCATGCCAAGTTGTCAGCCTATTATCATCCTTTCAAATGTTGCCTACCATTATTAACTCTGAGCGAGAATAGAAAAATAACAAAGAAAATTACAATAAAAAGCCACCGTTAAAATATGGCATGCTGTCACGACAAGGGGGGGGGAATAACATAGCAGGGTAACACTTTTCACTGGACGAGTTATAATTTTCATGCTCATTTCAATCGTATCAAATTAGGAGGAGGCACCCAAAACTTAAGACGAGGACAGCAAATTTGGAAGAACAAGACTGCAAGTAGAGAAAGAAGCTCGGGAAGTCACCGCGTCAGTCACCATCCATAAGCTTCAGTCCTACACAGACAAACATTGACAGCCATCAAAACTCCAAACGCACACGAACACGCTTCCTTACAGCTTTTGTCACCACATTTTGAAACCTTCAAAAATATGTCTGTCAAAGGTTTGAGTGGCTGACAGCATCCCGCCGCCCTCCAGCAAGATGACGAGGACAGATACAGTACTCGCATTGTGCGGGGAGGGAGGCAACAATATCATCGGGGATCAAAAGTCCAGCAAATCGAGAGACATACATCACACGCTCGGACAGTTTTTAAAGGGTTTGAGTGTCACTCGTGGGCTTTTCAATTTTAGAGTGGTAGCTCAGAGTAAAGGCTTTCCTGCTGTGTGTGTGTCTGAAGATGTTTGTTTTTTTTACAGATAATTTTACCATTAATGGGTATAAAACAACTGGAGAAAAAAACAATAACTAAAATAATGGCTTCTTACTTTAAAGGAGTTAATTTACACAGAATTGGTCAAAATATCACAAGGATACGGAATTACAGCACACTGTCCACCTTCTTTTTACATCCCTGTTGAAATTAGCCAGTTTTGAGGAGACTTGATGCCTCGTGCAAATGAGCCACTGGTCACTTCCTGCCGCTCTCCTTCAGGGTCTGACAACATGAGTACAGCTTTTGTTACCCTTAGAGACAGAGCGATATGTTTTTGTTTTTTTTAAGGACCGATACCGATACTGATTATTAGTAGTCAAGGACGCCGATAACCGATATTTGGAGCAGATAACCATATTTGTTAAAATTCTGAATATCGGTCTATCCTTAGTTACCGTGACAACCAAGGGGGCGGAGCTAGTGGGTTGGCCAAAGGCCCATCAGCAACTTTGCAGAACCATCAAGCATGTCGCAGTTTTTTAATAGGTTTTAGGTGAACTAATGAATACACACACACACTCGCACGCACGCACACACACATAATCACCCACATACAAAAAATAAAAAAATATATATATATTTTTTAAAAAAAAAAGGAGAGCAATGATGATGACATGTCAAATCGGTAAAATTACCGAATGAACAATACTGAGCTCTCCAGAAAAAAAAAATAAAATTAAAATTAAAAAAGCATGTCGCAGTTATCAGGTAATAGCATTCTGCTTCAAGAAAAAAAATAGTTTGAAAGCAAGAAAATACCAAACATCTGTGGTTCAATGAGCAGTTGATTTAAATGTCCAATGCAGGATCTTGCCTAACCAAGTCCCTAAACAAACATTTGCCAGCCTAATTAAGACATCGAAGGAAATCGATTTTTCCCCAATTGAAACTTTGAGCCTCCAATGTTTTCTAAGTCGCTCAGCAAATTGTCTGTGATATCAAGCAAGCATGCGCTTCTGTATCAGAGTTTTGTAGCAACTACTGTGCTAATGATGGTTTGGTCGATATGTGAATTGAACTTGGAGGCCAAGCGCTGCGCAGAAGTTATTTTTGTGTCTGTCTTTCTACAAAGAAAGATCCACATAATCCTGCCTCGGCTCACAAAAGGAAAAGAAAAGCTGAAATGGCGAGAAAAGCAAACACAAAAAAATCCACTTTGTCTATTTGATGAGCTCCATATTGTGGTTTGCATTCTCCAGACGCATCATTTTAAAGCCGCCTCACAAGGAGGCGGGATGCACCGATGCTATTATGAAATCCTTCACAGAAGGGGCGTCGAAACAGCTGACAATAATGATGATGCATGGCCCAACGTATGGACTTGTGTTTTGCCTGTATAACTGCATCTGATAAATGAGCTTATAGATCTTGTAAAGGTCACATAAAATATGATCCAATCACTTCTGCTGCCAGCAGACAGTCTAAATGTTGATGAACCCATCAACTAGTCAAAACCGGGGGGGGGGGGGGGGATGTCCTCCAGTATACAACAGGAATAAATAACATGAAGTGAATAATAAAGTGAAGAGGGCTATTATGTTGAAAAAGCATTATTAAATATAATCACAGTAATGATGCAAAATCAGACCACGGCGAAAATGATTTTATACTTTTGGGCTTGACTTTGTACTGTTTGTTCATTTCTGGAATAAATGATTATGACTAAATTATCCTTACCATTATTTTTTCATATTATTGTATGCATAAAAAATGGTGTTTGGAAATCTCTAGGTCATGTTCTCATTGAAAAAGAGCCCATGTATTTTCTTTTTGTTTTCAAAAACTTTCACAGAATCCTTTCAAGATATGTGTGCGTCAATAGGACATAAAAACGGTTTAGTTGTAATACATATGCCAGGCCTGAAGTGGCGCTGTAACGCTAAAAACACAATGTAAATACATTCTCAAATAAGTTGGGGATAGCAAAACGAGCAAGAAAGGAGGGAGTCATTTGTGTAGACAAAGAGGAAGAATTTGTGGGTGACCAGACATTCCGTTTTATACCGGACAGTTCCATTTGAGGCTTCTCGGTGGATTTCGCTAGCCCCATTGCTTTGTCACATTTTTTACGCAAATCACAAGGTGACTTGATTATTTAACGACTAACTTCCAGTTTCACCTCGCAGAACATTTACAACTCCAATAAGATTATTATTATATATATTTTTTAAAGTTTGGTTATAGATCTACTTATGAAAACAAAAAACTTTTTTAAGTTGGACTATTACGAATCTTGATACCGGCCTCACGTTTTTTTTCGTTGTTTTTTTTTAGTCCAGTCAGGAAGCCAATTACTTGAGCCATGTGTATGTCACTCAAATAGTTGTCATAGCGATTCATACGATAAACCAGTTAAAAATGAATTTAACTGTTAAATTCCTTCCTATTTACTTTCACATTCACAGTTTTGCCTTCTCATTCTAGCTAGCATGCGTGTTTTCCTCACACCGGAACTAGAACTAGACTTCCTGCTTCTGTGTCTTAGAATCATGGGAAGTGTAGTCTTACTAAGCTAATGTTGCGGTCACTGGGCAAACAGTTGCATAATGCAGGGATGTGATTTGACCAAAGTGAAATTATCGGAAAATTTAGCCGGGGGTCTGGGGGCCGCTGGCACCCAGCTAGGTCCAGGGCAGTGCCCTGGTGGGGGGACAAGGGGGGCGCAGCCCCCCGGAGCTCATGGGTTTTCCGTGTTTTTAAGTACTTTCAATGCACTCACATGACAAAGAAATAGACAAAACAACAGCATAAATTTTCAATGTATATTGAACTATCCCATATAAAATGGCAGTTTTAGTCAACTCAAAATCAGTCACATTCAAAAACATTGGACTGCCTTTGCTTTTAAAAACTATCACTGAGAATATCATCATATCTAACTAATGTGATTACTAAGTTAACACATAAATAATGTTGAAGAGTTCAAATTTCATGAACAAATAATTGTATCATGACCAAATGAAAAGTAACTCATATTAGAGCATACCACAAATGTATTTGTTATAGCAGAAGATGTTATCTGTCGGAGTCATGTGCATACACAATGAACTACTAAAAAATAAAAAAAAATAAAAAATAAAATAAAAATAAATAAAAAAATCAGAATTTTTTTTTTTTTTGGGGGGGGAGATAAAAAAAAAGCGGAATTCCACGAATTAGTGGAAAAATCACATCCCTGATAATGGTAAGTGCATTACTTGTTTTGCTCTGTTGAACTGTCAACCAAGATAGCATTTAGCATTCGCTGATGTAATAACACAGCCACCGGTCACCAGATTGACTAGCGATTACATTTGTTATAAATTAGTGAAGGAATCACTTGTGATATTTTTTGGTACTCTTGGTGACATTAAATACATTAACATTGCACTCTAGTTTTCATCTTTATCTAGAGGATTAAAAAAAATATTGCAAGTGCTTCATGAGGCTTCATGAAGCTTCATTTCCCCAAAGTAGTCCCTGGTGCAATATTTTTTTGTAAAATTGTAGCATTTTGCTTTTTGATTTTGAAATCCTAATCTCATTTACATGTGAACGAGTTCTAATTGGAATGTTTTTGAACACCCGGGTTCGGAATAATCCACAAAACTGAAGCGATACAGTGTTGTATTGTTAAGTGACGGCGCATGGAAGCACATGAAGTGCGGCTGAACGCAGTGCAGTGTGAGTGCAGGCCAGCAAGAGAGAGTAGAGAGGAGTAACCGCCGTGAAGCAGTGTCAAGTAGCCCCGGTGCAAGTGCGCCCTCAGGTTTCATGGTATAGCACAGCACCATACATTCAAGTAGGAAACACATCAAATCCGTTCATTGTGGTGAATAAAAAATAAGAACATCATTTGATCATTCATGTGTGAATACAATAAATCACTTTATAAAGCAAATGCAGTCCACATGCTGTGGGTGCGCTTAAAAAAAAAAAAACACAACAAATTCCCTTGTCCACTTTTTCTCAGCCTCACTCGCCGAGGATGCTACCAGTTCAACAATGCTACATCTCCAGTCGGCATGAACACATTTCAAACCCTATTTCATTTTTTGACGGCAATCCAAAAACTAAAGAAATTGCAGCAAGCCTGCACGCGGAATAATTAGCGGCTCCAGTTTGCCCACATTGCACCGACTCAAACTAATTGAAAGAGCCCACACAAATACACACAGACGGATGTAATGCCTACGCCGTCTCCTGCATATGGAATACATGAATATTCATAAAACGCAGAGCTATCTTGAATGAGGCCATATGGTTTGGAATCGGCAGCTATTTGCAATTCCCTTCTCCCAGTGTTTAGAAGCGCTCTAATGAAGAGTGTGCTGCAGTGCAGGAGGAACTCTGCGGCCACTCGCCAGCCTGCACGCATGCATCCTAGCGACAACTTTGGCTGCTTAGGTGACAAACTGTTTTAATTTCTAGCAAAGGACTACACAGCCCGAGGAAGGCTTCCATTTATTTTCCGGAGGATAACAATTCGAGAGGCGATAAATCAGCAAACATGGACATATTAGAATACGTTGCACATACTGAGCGGCTCAAATAAAAGAAGCTTGTATCGAATAAAGCTGATGAAAAAAGCAATTGAGCAAGGGGGCAAGTGTGGGCATGCACATTTGCAACCTCGAGCTCCTCGGAATCAGACATGTCACACGCATTACAGCGCTTCCATCTTGTTACCCTCCCTGTGCCACAAATTAACCAATGTTTACACCACCGTATTTGCATAATCTATTCATTCTACAGCTGAGTTGTATTTTACTTGATGTGGAGCATCCAGAGGTGATGGTTTGTCTGTGCAAAAAAACAAACAAAAAAAACACGTTTTGTTGTTTTTCTGCCTAGGTTGACTCTTTTCATAGGCATGCATCAATCAAGCATATTGAAAAATAAGCACATCCATATTGAGAATTTCGGACTGGCTGTATAACTTGATCTTTGCACCTGTCCAATTCACCCACAATTTGATTTTGTCCTGATTTCTATCTCATATGAATGGCAACAATATCACATTTAAACTGTCTATACTACACAATCTTAATATCTTGTGGCATGCATGTTGTACAGTAGATAAAGTGCTTCCATCCGATCGCAGGATGTCACATGTCCACATTCTCTGTTGTTATAATCACTGCTCGCCGCGTGAAAGGAGCCCATATACTAAATACAGTTCGTCTTCTTTTTTAAACGAAAGTGTCATGGGGGGGGTTGAATGCAGAGTGAAAAGGAAGAAAAGTGCATTTGCCGGTGCGTAAAAGAGCGCCGCTGCAGCGCTCGTCAAAGTGATGTGCACATGGTCCCCGGGGGGAGTTTGCAATAAAAATGAAATTGTGTAATTTCACGGTGACCCGCTTTAATATCAAGCCGTTTGCAGATTGCACATGGACAACAGTTCATCTGCATGCTCATCCCTGTAGAATTTATGGATCGGATGAATGTGTTTAAAACGATCCGTTGAACTCAGAGTATGTGTCAAACGCGTATTTTAAAAGCAAAATAAACAAAAGGTGCAAACTTCTAAAACGATTACTAAACCACTATTCAACTAGATTTCCACAAACATCGTCCAAAAAGCAAAAAAAACGAGATTCCAATCACAGCCTGACAAAAAGGACACGCACCCAAGTTCCTCATCACGAATGCAAAAAAAGCAAACAGAATGCAAAAAAGTCTCCCCGCGGAGCCCGCGTGCGCGTCACTTGGAAGCCGCCGAGCAGCGCGCTCACGTCGGCTTGACTCACCTGATTGTGACGAGCTGGACCCAAACAAGAGGCACGCCAGGAAAAAGTCGAAGCAATACAGGACAGCCGCTTGTTTCATTGTTGCGCTTGCCAGTTATTTCCTTGAAATTCACATGTCCAACAGCGTATCCTTGTTTGAAGCAACCGCACAACAGGCTTGCTCGTTTTGGAGCAAATCAATGTCACTTTAGGGACTTGCGGGGCTTTTCCCCTCCTCTCCCTTAAGTTTGTCGGACTGTGCTTCGGGTAAACCTCTCAATGTCCACAAGCTAAAAATTGAGACTGGCTGGCTAAACAAGTTTCCAAGGCGCGCACAGTAAAGCTTGTCTAAACAGTAAAAGGCTGTATTCATGCCATTTCTCCCCCACTTGTACTCAGTATGCGGCGCCACACTTGATTTTTCCAGACACACCTCCGAGCTCTTGAACTCCTCCCACGCACGCTGCGATTGGCACAGGTGGCCGACTGTCACCTCGCAGCTCACCAGGCGCTCATCCACTACCACTGCCATTGGTTGACTTCACATGACACTTCAGTTTAAATTCTTGCACTGCACCTGTCACCTCAACATGGTCAAAATTCATTCTGGGAGAAATAAAAACACTCTGGGTTTAGTCCATGGGCGTTTCTAGCTCATTTTGGGGGGCACTCCAGCAACGCTAAATGAAATCCTAGTGAGCTAGAAAATTGATTAAAAATTGATTATTAATAAAAAATATATATATTTAGAAAATGGGTGTCGTTTATAAATAAGTTTAATACGTGTATGAACATAAAGTACTTAAAATGTTATATGTTAACAACAAAGTAATTTGACCAACGTCATGCTTCACTTGCATGAATGTGAGAATGAAGTTGCATTAAAATGTAAAAAAAGGAAAAAAATAAAAAAAATAAATGTAAAAATAAAATGTAAAAATAATAATAATAATAACCTGTTGAATAATTTTGCCTGGCCGGAGGCTGATGTTTGATATTGCACCTTTTTGAACACATATATACAGGTATTTTGATGTGTTTATATGTCATTGGTATCCCTATTCAAACCAATATTTATTTTATAAATTTTTTCACTATAGTGCTTTGACTGACCGGTAATCAATGACATCATGTCCTCTACATCACACATGCCAGTTTATTCAACTCTATCTGAGACACAATGTGCGGGACTGAAAAAAAAAAAAAACGTCTTTATTTGTTTTTGTGGCGTGACACTCTCTATGTCTCCGTTTTCGACGAAACATGCTAGTGGAATATGTTTCATCAGGCTCTGATGTGGGGACGCACTTATTTCAGTGCCGTAATGTGCATTTGATGTACAGTATACTTTTTTTTTTTTTCATGATTTAAGTCAAGGATGGGGGTTTAGTTCATATAAAATCTCACCTGGGGTGCCACATTTAGTGGAACGAATTCAGCTATTTGCATTTTTTAACCTCTCTGTTATTTGCTAGAAAAACTCAACTTTTGTGTGCGTGTGTGCGTGTGTTCCTTCTATAGCACTGTAGGATACCACAGGATGGCGCCAAAGTTCTTGCTAAATAGGACTTGGTCACTTGCAAGAAAGTTTTAAGCAATTCCATGTATCTTTTTTTATTATTATTGTTTTTATTTTGCCGTAAAAAAGAACAGAGGAAGAAAAAGAAAGTACAAAATAATGAACAAAATATAATCCTAATTTTCCAACGCCATCTATCAAATACTTCCCAGCTCCAATGAAAATCAAAAATATAAAGAAGACGCCTACTTTGTATAAACTTTTGTACATTCCTATTTGAATAAATTTTCTCATGTTTGAAGTAATTCTATGCATCTCAACTGAGAGACTAGCTTTGTATGTGGGGGGAGGAGCCATTTGTTTTATAGGGCATGTTGTAAAATGAGTTTAAAATGATATTTAACTCTTTTGCGATTATAGCTTGTGGAATATATGACGTTTGAATTTTTAATGTAAGCATTTTTTTTTTTTTTGCTTAATTTGACTTGTATTTAATAACCATTTAAATCTCTATTTACTTTGTGCCTGATTACAGCGCAAGTTTTAGTTTCCCCCACTTTACAATCCCAGAGGTGGTGGCGGTTCGTCCGAAATCAGTCGTGGCGAAACACATCATAGATTTGCGATCGTAAATGAGATTAAACATTCGCGATTGTCCGCTCCAACTGAGGAAGAATCACTCTAAGCACACACAAAATTGCCTTGCTAACAGATTCAAACCACTTTTTTTGTGTCATTGTGTGAATACTGAGACACAAATCAAAAAAAGAAATTGTCGGTTTTACTCACATGGAAAAGAATGTGCGACTCATTCAGGATGGATGAAGGATTAAAAGAGAGGTTATGGACATATGCTGCATTGAATACTGTTAGGAAGTTGGAAGTAGCCCATTTGGAGATTTAAAAGTTTTGACCTCTAAACATTCTATTAAAAGATAAATTGAAAAAAAATACATCACCAGCAAAGCTTATTTTTCATTTCTTTGTGCGTAATAATCCTGACGTGAAACCTAGTACGTTTTTGGCTGCTTGATCATTAAATAGTGTTTCCCTGTATAACTCGCTCACAGAATGTTGGACATTTCTGACGTCGGGGTTTTATGAAATGCAGCAATGATGTCCTATTAACATGTTTGCATGGTATCTGAGCATTGCTCTGATGTATTAACAGAGGTTGCAGCCATTAATTCCGTAGATGGACCCAGCAACGGCATCTCTGGGACGTCACGGGCATTATCTCTTTGACTGCCAGACGTTTTCAGAAAAGGGATGCCGTGGGTGCCAGCCGATGTAAGCATTTTTGACTGATCTTTCAAGGTCCACAGAAAATTATGTGTTTGGACTATGGAAACACACATACTACCAAATGAAAGACTGGACTCTCATCTTTCATCAGAAAAAAAAGTTTGTTTCTACCTTATTCCGTTTTTCAGTAATCAACAATAGAAAATGGTTAGTTTCACCTCTGTTTTGAAAAAAAAAAAAAAAACGTCTTTTAACGTCTTTGGCACTCCTCCATAGGATTTTACTAAACGTTATATAACGTTTTTGGCAGTCAAAGAGTTAACATTTCTATTATACTTGTTATTTATTATCCTTGTAGCTGGGCATATTAGTGACTCTATTGCTTGATAGAAGGGAGAAAAAAAAGCGAATTTGGGGAGTGTTTGCTCCTATTTTTCTCAGCCCAAACTTAGTCATCATCATTTCTGAAGTATTGGACTTTTTCTGCAAGTACATCAAAGGTGAGACAGAAAAAGCAATGATGGCTCACAAGATCAAAGCTCTTATCTAACCCATTTCATTCCTACACACAGCCAAAGAGGGCACAATTTGCACAATGTCTCGGAATCGCTGTTGTATGCTGTGATGCATCAATCCACTTTTTAATACTTCCAGAAAAAAAAAAGAAAAAAATCCACTTTTAATAAATTTGCACCCTTAGAAAATGTTCAATATGTTCTCACAAAGCCCAAAAAGTCAAGTTATACTCAAGAGCTTCAGAGTTGTCAGCAAAGTAATCCATACACTTTGATTTCTATCCAAGCTGTTTCGTTCTGAGGTTTTGTAGTGTAAATAACACACAAGTCAAAAAAAAAAGAGCTTTACAAAGTGATACTGTACTTGATGGGTTCTTTCTATTACTCTGAAATCAGTGACGCGGGTCTTTTCTTTTCCACAGGAAACAAAGTGACAAAGGGTTATTACCTTCCGGACCATATGCTGCTTACTTTTGCACTTTGAGAGAAAGACGAATGCCACCCTGAGTTGCAATATGTCCACACATCTGGACATTAATCATGCACTCTGACTGCGACCTCATGTCCACTTTTTACGGCACACATGCACAAACACACACGCATACTTTAAGGCTCAACGGTGGGGTTTCCATCCACCCATCTTTATTCCAATTTTGAAGAAATGCAAAAATAAAGCTGAATGGAAACGCTAGAAATCCGAAAAAGGGCCGAAAATTCGCAACAAAAAGTTTTTACGCTTGGAGTGGGCGGATTTTGAAGCATATCGGGAAAAAAAGCAAAATGCAAATTTGGGCTATGGAAACGGGTTTTGCGAATAAAAACCTGAATACACGTCACGCGTTCTGACCGGATATTACGTCACATGTAGTCACAAAGCAATGTCGGACGTTTAGGTCAGGGGACGACAAAACAGAAATCTTTTTGGAATTAATTCAAGAAGCGAATATTAATGCAATTTTAGATGGAAAACAGCATAGGTTGATCAAGAATTACAAAAGCAAACTCATACGACGTCATTGCACGGCGCAGTCGCTTCTTGTTCTTCTTCTTCTGCTTTTAAATTTCTGGTGGATCACATCTCTATGATGTATACCGCCACCTACAAGCGGTGGAGTCCCCACTCAATATTTGCAAAAGAAGAACAGATGGAAACGGGCATGAGTCTATATAATGTCTGTTTTTACGCATTTTCAGTAAATTTTCTTAAAAAAAATGTAAACAATTGGATGGAAACCTGAATATTGTCATCGCATGGAGTAAAAATGCACTTTTAGCTTTGAAAACGTCGTAATTCAACACCATGATAATAATAACAACAACAATAATAATAATAATAATAATAATAATAATAATACATATTCAATGCATTTGCTGCAACATAATGTGTGACACTTTACTTACCTTGATTTTTTTATTTTTTTTGCTAGTAGTCTAAAGGGCATAATTATTATGTTTATGCTCTTCTGAAAGACATTATTAGCCGTTATAAGCCTGAAGGAGGCGGCTTACCTTCCTCTTCGTTTTCCAATACATCAAAGTATAAGCCGGAGCGATAATCGAGTCAACTCCGTAAACATCCTTCCTTTGCTATAAGCAGGTTGTTCCCCTCCTGAGAATTTCCAAGGCTTTTGTTTGGCTCTAAATGAAGGTGGTCTCCTTGAATATGCACACGCACACATGTGCGCACACTACCCACCCCCCCACCCCCTCCCCACACACACACACATTTCCATATAGTGCAGCGACACTTTAAAAAAAAAATTAAAAAACATAGCCAGTTTTCACTTTAAAGAAAGTTAAGAGGCTTTCTGTTGAGTTTTCTTTTGCAAGTGCAATGAACTGTGAACCTCCACTGCAGTGTTGACCCCTCGCCAGTGGGTGGCAGTCTGCGTCTCACCTCCAGGGTCGCCCCATCAGCAGACTGACTCCACGGGTGGTGAGCGAGCCAAGCTGCCCCCCCCCCCCATCCTGACTCAGTGTGACATTGTCTTCCTAGCTCATATAAGCTTGAATAAATATTCCTCAGCTTTTTTTTTTTTATATTCCCGACGCCGCAAATTTATTAGGCCTTATGTTAAAATGAGAAGTGGCAACTTGCTATGATGAGAAGCTTCGCTCTAAATACCGCCCAAATGACTGCCGTTTATCACTCTTAATACCATCATAACGTAATTTGGGGAGGAGGTCTTTTCATTTAACATAACGCTTGAAGAGACACCTTCTGACAGTATCACCCTAATGCTGTCAATAAGGTAATTTATTCCCGGCGTTATGAGAGGCAATGAGACAAGGTTTCAAGTGTTCTTTCAGACGTTCCCTGGTGTCTTCTGTACGGCTAATCTAATACATAACCTCCTGATTTGTTTAATGGATGAGCCTTTGCTGCGGCAAGAGGCACGCCAATAAAAGCCGCCGCCCTCCGGAGGCTATTGTGCCTCATAATGATGCCAGACGCACAATGTGAGGGTTATGAAGCAATTTTTTATCGCCACGTACATTATTTTGCTCTGCTGGTGGCGAGCAAGTAAAAAGCAATCTTCTTCCTTCCTGCGCATGAAAGAAAAACGTTCACGGTGATGAATTATCAGCCACATGTTGCAGGTCTAAAGAAAGGTTTGGGACTCACGCGGTGCGGTGCGGTGCACAAGGGTTCGAATAAAACTGTAAAACAATCTATGTCTGAAAGCACACTTCAAAAGTCAGCGTACATTAAGAGGGAAAGATTTAGAAATGAATTGCAAAAGGCATATTCAGCCTTACATTTACACCGTCACAGAGCGGAAACCGAACCCATGATGCAAACATGAATGTCATGCTAGTGAACCACTACACTACGATGGATAAGGTCAGGAGCACGTGTCGGAACCAACCGACTGACGGGGAGCGCAAAATGGAAACAGAGCACAGTCTGGTTGACATCCTGACATTGTAAGATAATCAGCTCAAGAGTTCGAAGATGGCCTGAATGAAGAATTTAACACTAAGATTTACGGTCTATTTAAAATCTTTTTAACTTCCTCCTACCCCTTTTGAACATATAAACTCTTTTCTTTCTTCCATTTTTTTTTTTTTGGGGAGAGCTCAGTATTGTTTATTCGGTAATTTTACCGATTTGACATGTCATCATCATTGCTCTCTTTTCTTTCTTTTTTTTGAATGTGGGTGATCATGTGTATGTGCGTGTGCGTGTGCGTGCGAGTGTATTCATTAGTTCACCTAAAACCTATTAAAACCTTTTCTTTCTTCCTATTCTTGTTTTACTTCAACTTATATTTTCAACTTGTTATTGTGTTTTCTTTATGTTTATATGTTCAATAAAACCATAAACCAAACTTGACTGATTTAATGAATTGTGTCGCTGTAACGTTGCTAAAACAAAATGTAATGATAATGCAAATACTGTACGTTGTGGGATATGAGTGGAACAATATGGAACAAGACTATATATACCTCATATACCTTCAAACTCATTTGATTTAATACTGAACTAACAAAAATACTCAAACTGGCAGACAGTCTTGTCAAGTTGGTTTTATTTTTATTTTTTTTAAATTTTTCCCCTTTAACAAGAAAAGATCATGTACTACATTTTACACTATGGGCGAGTATAGACAAAGGAATATGTAGTACAGTATTGGGGCAATATCAGGCCTTATTTCAAGGGATCAGGACTTACCAAAGTGGCTGATACCAGTATCGGCCCACCCCCTTGTGAACATTTTAAAATCAGGACAGGAACTAGAAAATAGAAGTTAGAAGAATAGAAAATGGCCATTTAATTGTATTTTTTTTTTTTTTTAGGAAAATGCTATATTGGTATATATAGGTCTGTCTTAAAATGATCTTTTCTTTCTAATTTTACATGTCCTAAGTACAAGTGGTATCGGTACATGATATCGGTATTGCTGACTACTCAAGAGTTGTGTACTCTGACTGGTATTGATCTGAGAAAAGAAGTGGTATCAAACAACCCCTATTTTACACGAAGCGCTTACTGCCTGTAAGGTTAGCTCCATCGGCACAGTACCGATATCTAATGACAGAATCAGAAAAATCCGCTTTTCAAGCAGCAAAATATAACTAGGGGACCATTTGGTGATCTGAGTTGACCTTAAAGGGGCAGTTTGCAAGGTTAAAACAACAAACAAAACAAAACACGTTTTAACAACATTTGTTAAAACAGTCATTGTGACTTGACGGTAGTACATAAAAAAATATATGATCTGTAAAAAACAAATTTAAAAATTCTGTCTCAGACCCCATTTTTTTGCCTCTAAATTTGCATACACAAAACTACCGCGGCAAAGAGAAACTCTATTATATATCATATTCTCAGTTGAACTATTTAATGGATGCCAGAAAGAATACACAGCTGCGGAGCCTTATCTGCCGAATGCGGAAGAAGGTCTACTCTATTCAAAATAGTCTCTATCTCTACTATTACACAGTCTTGGCCGCCCACTGTCTTGGCCGCCCACCCACACAGGAGGGGCCTAGCCTAGAAATGTGTGACCTAATGTTCTTAAGGTCGCAGGTCACAGCGACACGATGGCCTAGCTCAAGTCACCTATCTAATCATTAACTCTTTGACTGCCAAAAACGTTAAATAACGTTTCGTAAAATCCTATGGAGAAGTGCCAAAGACGTTAAAAGACGTTTTTTTTTTTTTTTTCAAAACAGGTGAAACTAACCATTTTCTATTGTTGATTACTCAAAAACGGAATAAGGTAGAAAGAAACTTTTTTTTTTTTGATGGAAGATGAGAGTCCAATCTTGTTTTGGCAGTATGTGTGTTTCCATAGTCCAAACACATAATTTTCTATGGACCTTGAAAGATCAGTCAAAATGCTTAAAATCGGCTGGCACCCACGGCATCCCTTTTCTGAAAACGTCTGGCAGTCAAAGAAGAGGCCTAATCTAACACAGTTTACACTCACAGGCACTAATGGGCCCTAAAAAGGCCTAACAACAGACAATATGGTGCTAGAGATCATCATCATATTTATCATGTACATAATAACATTAAGCAAACTCCCCTTTAAAAACACTAATTAAGCACAAAAAAAAAACTTTTAATCAACTGTATGAAACACCAGTTTTTCTCATTCAGCGCTCATTACCTTGGTTGCTGAAATTAGTTGAGCAACACAACTATTTGTCCACAACCCAGGTGAGTCCACATTTGACATTTCTCATCAAAGTCACACAGAGTGGACTAAAACTGCGGCGTCTCCGTCTGCAGCCCGGCTCAGTGAGCAATGAGCAGCGTTAGCCCATTACACACACA